>NW_026911238.1:0-9295 GCF_963692335.1 Osmerus eperlanus | reverse complement strand
TGTGTGTGTGTGTGAGAGAGAGATGGTGTAAACGAGGATGTTTACCTTCTGTTTGCATGTGGATTCAAGGATTCACTTCTAATTAATTGGCCCCCCTGTGCAGAAATGCTGTCAAGCTAATTATGTATGCACACAAACACTCTTACACACACACACACACACACACACACACATACACACTTATGTACACACACACTATCTCACACACAAACGAATCATTAACCCACTCTCAACCACTCTCTCACACACACACACACACACACACAATTATTCAACCTAAACAAACTCTGTTAATTCTGTTAATTTTGCAGCCAATTTGCGCTGCACTTGAAAGGTCTTTGCCGTCATGGAAGGTTAATTGAATGTTTGTGTGTCTGGTCCCTTCCAGGAGAGTCCTGCAGCATGGACCAGTACAACAAGCTGAAGACCATGCTGCTCAACATGCAGCCCTCCTACATGACCCATCAGGACCAGGGCCAGAACCAGGGCCAGGGCCAGAAGCAGGGCCAGAAGCAGGGCCAGAACCAGGGCCAGAACCAGGGCCAGAAGCAGGGCCAGAAGCAGGGCCAGAACCAGTGCCAGGGTCGTCAGACAGACATGGCTCAGAGGCAAGCTCTGGTGGAGAGCATGTTCACATATCTGGACAGGAACCTGGACGGTCGCTTGGGAAGCGATGAGCTGGCGCAGGTGGGGACCTCTCTGGGTGGAGCTAGTTACTGTCATATACGTAGGGTGCACTTGATTGACCAACTAGAGCGGCACCGCATGATTAGTCCTATTTAGTCTAACCTTTTGAAATGCGAAATGTTACATTTTAATTGGGTTGTCTGTGTGTGTGGGTGTGTATATGTATGTGTGGGTGTGTTAGATCTCTGAGCAGGACCATCTTGTAGACAGCATGCTGGAGTGCACCATGCAGGATCTCCTCCGCTACGACGACTACAACAATGATGGGCTGCTCACTCTGCACGAGTTCTACACTGCCTTCCGTGAGCCCCCCTCTCCTCCCCCACCCCTCTCACCCGCAATGCCTCCATCCTTCCTATCCTGTCCTACCATCCCTCCCCTCCTCTCCTCCGCCCCTCCTCTCCTCCGCCCCCCCTCTCCTCCGCCCCTCCTCTCCTCCGCCCCTCCTCTCCTCCTCTCCTCCGCCCCTCCTCTCCTCCTCTCCTCCTCTCCTCCTCTCCTCCGCCCCTCCTCTCCTCCGCCCCTCCTCTCCTCCTCTCCTCCGCCCCTCCTCTCCTCCGCCCCTCCTCTCCTCCTCTCCTCCGCCCCTCCTCTCCTCTCCTCCGCCCCTCCTCTCCTCCTCTCCTCCGCCCCTCCTCTCCTCCTCTCCTCCGCCCCTCCTCTCCTCCGCCCCTCCTCTCCTCCGCCCCTCCTCTCCTCCTCTCCTCCGCCCCTCCTCTCCTCTCCTCCGCCCCTCCTCTCCTCTCCTCCGCCCCTCCTCTCCTCCTCTCCTCCGCCCCTCCTCTCCTCCGCCCCTCCTCTCCTCCGCCCCTCCTCTCCTCTCCTCCGCCCCTCCTCTCCTCCTCTCCTCCGCCCCTCCTCTCCTCCTCTCCTCCGCCCCTCCTCTCCTCTCCTCCGCCCCTGCCCTCCTCCTCTCTGGCCCTCTCTCGGCAGGCTGAAGGGATCAGCCAGGATGAAGAGTGATAAACCTCTAATACCCTCGTATCAAACCCTCCATCTCTTTATCCCCTCCATACCTCCATTCCTAAACCCCCCTCCCTCTCTCCTTCCTTCATCCTCTCCCTCTCTCCATCCCTTCATCCTCTCCCTCTTTCCATCCCTTCATACTCCTTCATCCCCCTCTCGCCATCCCTCCACCCAAACCACTCTCTCCCTCCATCCACCCCCCCCGGTCAGTCATTATCTTCGGGCTAGATGTTGCTCTGCTCCTGGGTTGAGAGCACCTAGTCATCCAGACTAATAAGCTCTAATCACACAACCCATAATTGTCTTCTGAAACCAGACGGAATGTCGCCATGGTTCCACTTAGTCCATCAGACTGTACACTGTTGTCTGTTTCAATGTCCAATCTACCACCACCCCGCCCCCCGCTCTCTCTCTCGCTCTATACCAACCATCTGAATCCTCTTTTAACTCTCTCGCTCTCTTTTCATGTCACATTTCCTCCATCCATCTATCCATCTATCCATCTATCCATTTCTCTCTGTCTCTCTCTCTGTCCCTCTGACTATTTCTCCTCACTCCATCCTGGAGGTGAGAATGATATACTCTCTGAGGTCTGAGCGAATGCCCCAGCTCCAGTGGTAATTGCGTGCCAAGACCATCCAGTAGGGCCAGGCAGATAAATCAACCCATTAGCCATGGCGAGCGGCCATTTTGAAGGCTTTAGCAGAAAAGCTAGGCCCATTAAATCCTAGCACTCGTTAAGCATGGTAATGACTGGTTTTAGTGGAACCACTATTGTCATTATCCAGTTAGTTCCCCGAGCGAGCATCCAGATGGCATTGCAGCGCATGGCGTTAACGCCTGCGATGGTTTCCAGTCAAGGTGTTTTATGTGTTTTTGACGTGAAGGGGAGGGAGAATAAAATCAGACGAACAATGTAAAACTCAAGGTTACCTGTTCAGCTACATGAGATGGAAGTCGGAGTGGGACTCGTTTTGGGGGCGGACCTCATCTGGTGTTCTGGGTTTGTGCGATGAGTTCCGGGGTGTTTGTTTCCTCCCTGGGGGGGGCCATTGATGCCGTGACGCCAGGAAGCTCAGCTGGTTGTCGTGGCTACTCTCCCGCAGAGGGACACGGATGGTACTTTATCTGGACAGAGGTATATATAATGACCGTGGAATCACTTTGGCGTACGCGCAAGTTAGCTAGACGCAACCAAAGTATGGATTCATCCACTCAATTATTTTTGTTTTTACATATTTCCACGTTTTTACATTTTTAACATGGACCTAATCATTCCAAAAGTGCAAAATGCAGTTGGAAACATTTGATTTGGATGCATTTTAGTGGATCAGTTATTATAATCAGATAATTTAGTATTTTCTGTGTCTGAACTGCAGTATTATTCACAGTAGCCAAATACACAGAGGGGAAGCCGTGGAGGAGGGTTATCTTGAGTTGGTATATTATCTTGAAACATGGATAAACAGCTTTTAAAATGTGTGTGGATTTAGCTATAAAATACTAATAATTAAAAACAAAGTTACTCAACAGATTTCTTATTTCTCACAGTTTTGCATTTGTAACTTAATTAACCAACTGGAATCGCACAGATATTACTGATATCATACACATTTGTGACATAGTCCTAATTAGAAACCCCAGGATATGCTCTCATTTGGACTAAATAATAATAATACAAAGGGCAGTGTGGCCACAAGCCCAAAACTAATATCCGCAACTGTGGACATAAACCGATTGCTGGGTCTCTGGAGCATATTCTTAAGGCTAGTGTTTCACCCACAAAGCCTAGACATCACAGCTTTGCTCGAAAATAATCAAATGTTCCGATGGTAGGCTATTTACATTCAATTTGCCCCTTAAGCATTCTCCGGTACTCGGCAACATGGCGTTGTTGTTTTTCTCGTTGACGTCGCTATGGCGACCTTTGCCCCAAGCTGTCGGAGAGCGCGTGTATAAATGCTGTATCCCTCCTGCATCTCTGGGCCGAAACTGCTCAATTAAAATCTACAAACTTTCTGTGGAACTAGGTTTCCTACACAAGCGTTTTACGGACGTTTCGGAGGGCGGAATCTTGTGATTATTGTCTGACGTTTTGATGAGATTCATTATTAAGCAGTGCTTTGTCCGCTACAATGCAGAGCGCTATTTTTTTCCACAAATCTTTCCGGGGTCGCGCTCGGGGTCGGGTTCTTTTTAAAGACCACTCTAGTCCACATCAACGCTCCCGTTTTCTCCTGTCTAGCAGACCTAGTCCTGTCATGGTGGTAAATCTGGCTGAGTTTGGTCCAGTAATAGCTTTTTCTACCTGGCGTGTTTCTATCAGAGCACAGAAGCTGTAATTGTGAAGGCTATTTGAGGTTTAGCGAGAGAGGAGATGTGTCGATGTGTAAATCTGAACATACTGAACTGTATAAATTACAGAGCATGAATACAGAACACATACATTATACATAAACATAGATAATGGACATACTGGATGACTAGGATGTACTGCTGTTTTCTGATACATAGATATTTAACATCCAGATCAATGCACTTGCAGAACATATCTATTATACACCCAGGAGCAGCAGTATATCACTAGCATGTGTTTCAGAAACAGTTAGTTCAAGTGCAGTGGTTAGTGACGCTATATTAGAGAGAGAGTGAGGGAGTATATAGAGAGAGAGGGAGTAGAAAGAAAGAGAGATATAGAGAGAGAGGAAGTGGAAAGAGAGCGAGAGACATAGTGCTAGTCTAGGCATAGTGCCCGTTCTCCTGCCTCCCATCCTCAGGCTGTTTTGTTGTCCATGGCTCCTGTTAATGGAGGAATTATAGAGACAAGGAAGTGCCAGGCTTCGTCAGCAGAAAGCACTAATTAATAGAGTGGCTGAAACAGGGAGCACAGGAGGTGGAGGGAGGGAGGGAGGTCAGGAGGAGAAGAAAGAGAAAGCGAGAGGAGGAAGAATCTGAGTAATTGGCTGGTGAGAGGGTGAGAGAGAGGGGGAGAGGGTGAGAGAGAGGGAGGGAATTAGACGGGGAGAGACAGGGAGGGAATGACAGGGTAAGAGGGTGAGAGAGAGGGAAGGAGAGAGAGAGAGGGAGGGAGATCTAGAGGGGTGGGAAGAGAGGGAGAGGTGAAGAGACAGTAGAGAGAGAGATGGAGAGGAGGAGGAGGAGGAGAGAGAGAGCTGTGGAGAGGGTCTCTGTTTGAAGCGTGGTGGTGGTGGTGGTGGTGGTGGATGGTGGTGGTGGTGGTGGTGGTGGTGGTGGTGGATGGTGGGGGGTACTGACCCGATAGGTGTGGAGGCCAGACACAGCAGCCCGTACCATCCGTGTGTGCGTGTGTGTGTGTGTGTGTGTGTGTGTAACGCAGCCTTCAGAGTCCCGGTCTTTCCCAGACAAGGCCCAGATAACCCCTGTTACCAGCCCGGACAGAGCAGGACCCAGACAGCCATCTGTTGCGTCATGAAAAAGAACTCTTGGTGAGGAGACTGAGTGTAATGTAAACCTGATCCATATCTCTGTTAGGCCTTCTCATGTATTACCCACTTGCTTACAGAGTGGGAAATGAATCCATAAATCTATAAATGAGATTTGAAACCAGGGCATTAGTGCTTCACCTGTCAATCAAACCAATTAGCGGGAAATGTTGGAAGCTCATTAAAAGCTGGCGAGCCAAAAGAACTGTCAAATATAAAAAGATTACCTCAAGTTCACTGAATGGATCTTTGCGTTTTCTTCTCTTACCAGAGACATAAGAGAAAGCTGCTTTCTTCGGCTCGCAGTTGGTTTAATCATTTCACACCCTGTGTCACTTTCTCTCTTTCATTTCATACTTTGTGACATTTTCTTTCTGACTCTCTTGCTCTCACTCTCCCACTCTCTCCCTCTCTCCGTCTCTCCCTCTCTCTGACTCTCTCTCTCTCTGAGTCTCTCTGGTGCTCTCTCACTCTCTCGCTTCACTCCTCATTCTCTCACTCTCCTCTCTTTCTCTCTCTCTCACACAACATATTAAACCATAATAAAATAGTCCCCAAAAAAGGCAAATCTTCAACTCTGGTGGCAAACTCAAAATCAAATCTATCCCGTACTATCTTATTATTCCTTCATTATGACCAGATGACCTCACCCAACCCTTTCCTTTCCTTCTCATTGGTCACAGTGTGATCCTTTCATCTCTCTGCTTTCTTTTAACTCTGTTTAAATCCCCCTTCCTCTACATGTCTAATTAAGGGTAGAGCTCCTTCCTGTTTCATCGTCCTGGGGTTACACTTGACCCCTGACCCCAGACACCCTCCCACTTCCTGTCTGCCTCTCTCCTCTAGTCAGGCCTTCATCTCCCCCTGTACGGAGGCCCTCCTCCTCTCCTCTCCTCTCTTCTCCTCCTCTCCCTCTTTCCTCCTCTCCTCTCTTCTCCTCTCCTCCCCCTCTCCTCTCTTCTCCTCCTCTCCTCTCCTCCTCTCCTACTCTCTCCTCTCCGCCTCTCCTCTCTGCCACTTCAAACACGCGTGTCTGCTGTTTGACAGAAGGAACATTTTAAGGAAACAAGCTAAGACTTCAAAGGGAAAAAACACCCGAACAAAACCAGACAAAACAGAGGGGTAGAAAAACAGCCTTTATGAGCTTGTGTAAGTGCCCAGCATCTCATGCGGATAACAATTGAACACTTGGTGCATGTATCTAACACACATGCTTGCACAAACACACACACAACCACACCTGCACAAACACACACACACTTGCACACACACACACACACAGTGCTAGCATGCTGTGTCCATGCAGGGAGCTGAGTAGTGTATTGATCAGAGCAGGATCTGTGTAGAAGTGGTGCTTGCCTGCTGACTGCGGGAGGAGAGAAGGTTACAGGAGATCAAATCCAATCGTATTAGTTCTGCCCTTTTTGTCAAGCAGTGTCACTGAGGGCTTCACATACGCCCACAGAACTGCACCTAAGCCCACCTAAGACCCTGGAGGAAGACAAGGAAACACTCCCAGGAAAACGTCAGAGACAGAATGTTAGGAGCCTTGGGAGGAGCAGGTCAGTGAGAGCTCCCCTCCTCCAGAGACGCCGTCACACACAGAGGAGAGGACCAGAGGCTGGTCATCATCATGCATCAAGAGGATAAAATAACTCTGTAGGAGAGGGGGGTCAGGTTTGAGAGACACATGCAGAGAGAAAGAAAGAGGTCGAGGTCGAGGCGAAAAGAAAGGTGAAAGGAAGAGAGTAGAGATGTGGTGAGAGACTAGTGGCATCACCACAGGATCCAAGTGAGATGACCTTCTCCGAGCTCTCCAGCCAGGCCCAATGAAAGGCCGTGTTTTCAGACGTTAGCGATGTGTTTTCGTCAAACGCTGTAGAACGAGCTGCGCGCTCGCCTGGTTGACCTTGTCGTCACCTGACGGTCACCTGACGGTCACCTGACGGACGCCGGCGGGACGGGAGGAGCAGATAACCGGGATCTTCGTTTGCCTGTCCGACCGAACTGCTGTTCCTCTCAGACAACGCTCTTCAGAGGTCCAGATAAACGTATTCCATCGGTCTCCTTTTCTGTGACACTCTCTCTCTCTCTCTCTCTCTCTCTCTCTCTCTCTCTCTCTCTCTCTCTCTCTCTCTCTCTGCCTCCCTCCATCTCTCTCCCTCTCGCAATGATTATTTCTTGAGGGTGAGAGGAAAGAGAAAGTATTGTCTGTCCGTTCGATAACAGCATCTAATAATAATATCTAATCTCTATTCAGAAGACGTCGCCTAGTCTAGACGGATATTAAAAAACTAAAACGACTTCATGCTGTAAGTTATTGTTACCTTTATGTCCGTAATGAAACAGATTACAACACTGATATCCATATAATCTGTTAAGCAACAAAGCAATTATTTTGCGACAGCTTTAGAAACACTTTATTGCTGTCATTTCCATTCATTTAACATTGTTAAACTCTTGTATTTTTAACACAAACACGGCATAAAAACGCGCGTGTAATTTCCTGAGGAAAGCTCGGCGTCGGCCTGTGTTAAGCGGGAGGTCTTGATGCTAGATAAGTGCTCTCTCGCTCTCTGTCAGTGTGGAAAACTGGCTTCATTAGCAGGTGTTGTGTATCTGGGTACAGATCTGTGAGACAGGCCCGGGTAGAATCCTTCACCACCCCGTCCTCCGCAAGGGACTAAAGCTAAACACTGTGCTTCATCTCTCCCTCCCTCCCCCCCCTCCTCTTCCTCCCCTTCATCTCTGGTAAATAGTTCACTTTCTTGTTTCCTCCATATTTTGTTTTTTGTTATTTTTTAACGGTTTATTGTTTTCGTCAACTTTGTGTTTTTATTCCGAGCGCCGCTCTGAAATAATGACTCTTCTTCTTCTCAGGTGAGTATTAAAGGGTGAACAGAGGCTCTGGTTTGTGTTTGAGGTGCACAGTGGGATGGTGAAACCCTGCTCACTGTTTTATTTAGATCTCATTCTGTTTTCAACAGACCGTGAATCCTTCTCTGTGGTGAACTCATACTGGGATGAAGCTGCTGTGGTTCTGAGGTACTCTGGTGTTGTTGAACTGTGGGTTCCGTGGTTTTATGTTACTGCGGTTCTACGGTTCTGTAGGTGCTGTGGTTCTTTGGGTCCTGAAGTTCTGTAGTGCTGTGGTAGATGTTCCTTTCACCAGTCTTTGAAGTAGTCCAGTTTTCTGCAGCGTCCAGACAGATTTAATGAACAAGACCTTGTATGGTCCAAAACTGGATGTGTGTGTGTGTGTGCGCATGTGTGCGTACGTGTGTGTGCGTACGTGTGTGTGTTCATAAATTATTTTAAAGCTTAGGCTGCACTTTCGATTGCACTAAGTCAGGGTATGAAATATTATATTGGAAGTGAAGAGCTGGAGAATATTTAGGACAAATGTCTGCTGGAGCAAAAAAATTTGGAAAGAAAATTGTAATACTTACTGATCTGACTTCAACTGAATACAGTTGATGTCAGATCTTTTGTATCTCAGTGTTCACAGTTGTATCTCAATATGGTTCCTTCAAAGGAGTAATCCGGAATCTCTTCTAAGATTTACAAAATGGGGTAAATGGGGTATAAAAAAGGGGTTTATAAAATGTCTTTGAGAACCAGCTTGTGATATTACTTCCACTACTGTATGTTTGACAACTTGAAAACTTTCTTCATTCTGTGGATGTGTCGCCACATTTCACAAGAAAATTACGAACCTGCTTTCCTGCGTGTGTGCGTATTGCTTTACCTGTCTGTGTGTGCGTGCGTGCGTGTGTGTGTGTGCGTGTGTGTGTGTGTGTGCGCGGACCCGTGTAAACATTTATCTGACCTCCAGACAGGCCATTCATCAGCCAGTTTCTTCCCCCCAGGCTGATGCTCTCCTCTGGGACACAGAGTCTCTCTCTGCCCCCTCTGGTCCACCCTCCACTCACTCACACTGGATCACACTATTAGCTAATGTGGACTTGGGGTGTGCTTGATTTATTTTATCAATCGCAGTGGGACTATTGGGACCGATGGGACATCCACCCCCAAATTGTGAGCTGTGATAGGAATTAAACCGCCCCAAAACATTTTGAAATGCTTTCTGCGTGTTTTGAGTTGTGTTCTTGACCTCTTGTCTTCCACACAGTACTGGTGCACGCCTGCTAAAGCTCTTATGTCTTTCTTCTCTCTCT
>NW_026911237.1:0-12369 GCF_963692335.1 Osmerus eperlanus | reverse complement strand
CCTGTCCTCCATCACTCACCCCATTCAGACAGAGAGAGGTGGAGAGGGAGGTGGAGATGGAGGTGGAGATGGAGGTGGAGAGGGAGGTGGAGAGGGAGGTGGAGAGGGAGAGGTACGGCAGAGGAACTGTTAATCATGAGAAGAGTGAGTGGGGGAGGGGGGCAGGAATTATTTGTCTTGGAAAGGGGAAGGTAATGGTGTCATTAACCCATCGCTCATACTGTGTCCAGTGTGTCTGCGTACATTATCCTCATAGGGCCTCTTCAGTCCCCTTAGAGACCCACACAAGGGGGATGTTTAAACGAGGATGAGAGCCCTCCAGAAGAGACGGCTTTGTCCCCACCGCGGCAGAGCGTGCTGGCTCCTACCCTATCAGAGCCATCAGAGTGCAGTTGATTTCTGTCTGAGCCCATGGAGGGAAATTCCTACGTTTGCGGTTTCAAAGCGTCCACGTAGTTAGCTGTCGGAAACGGGAGGCAACTCGTTGCGATGTCATTATCCAATGAGAGGGGAGGAACAGGAGAGGTCGGAGACGACAGTTATCTCAGTGAAGATTGATTAAACGAGAGGCTGTGAAGGAAGGAGAAAGGAGACCGTGACGCCTCTGTTCCTCGCTGTGCACCGCTCTGAACCGCTGCTCTGAACCGCTCTGAACCGCTCTGAACCACACCACACCAGTACCACCTCAACATCTGCGTTTCAACTTCCATTTACACATTTTTATTCTCTACTCTCGATACTTTTCATCAAATGTCGATTTGAGTTGAAACCACAGGACGTCATCCGAGGCAAGCTGTCACTTCATCATCTTCATCTAGGTTGTCCTCGTCATTTTAATTTGAGTCATCAGACAAATTGTACAGAGAGCCCATCGGTTTCTCATGTAACTACAAGTGTGTCTGTGTTCCTCCCTTTGTGCGTGTCTGTGTTCTTCTCTGTCTGCTTGTGTGTGTGTGTGTGTGTCTGTGTCTGTGTTCTTCTCTGTCTGCTTGTGTGTGTGTGTCTCCTGTCTCTTTGAGTAATCTGAAAATGCTGTTCATCATGGCGGCAGCCCCATGAATAACCGCCCACAGCACAGCATGCTGGGATTCGTAGTGTTTGTGGGACACAGCCTTCTCTGCAACCTGCTGCTGAGTGCTTTAACGCTCGTTGGGCTTCAGTCCAATAAATTACACACACTTCCCACCCTTGAAACATTTTCATAAATATCAACGTGGAGCCCAATTTCATTAGTTTTCATGGGGGCGCTAGAGGGTCCTCCAGGGTCACACACACGCACGGCAACCCTGTTTATCTCCCCCGACTACACACAAACACACGCACGGCAACACTGTTTATCTTTATTGGACTGAAGCCCAATGTTCCCTGCAGGACGATCCAGCACTGCCTGGCCTGAGCCCAACTCTTCTGTCAGCGTCACACTCACATCCCATGCCTGCTTCTGTCTGGGTTCTCTCTGTTGCCACACACACACACTCTACAATCCACACACACACACACTGTACAGTCCACACACACACACACACAGACAGTGAACTCTTCAGCTCACAGAATCAGAGATTAACGCGAAACAAAACAAAAGATAAAATAATGTCGTAGTGGCAAGCTGAGACCTCATACCTTCTGCAGCTTCACATGTCCTGTATCAAGTTCCTGGCTTAAGTCTGCCTGCCGTCGCTGTCATATCCCCTCAGTCCACGTCCAGTCTGCGAGGGGCTTAACTGGTGGACGTCACGTTGAGTCATGCAGTGAAGCTCTGGAGTATTTCTGACCGCTGCTAGCGGCTCGGGACCTCTTCATGATGTATGCATGAGTGTATATGCTGTCTGTGGAGGAGGGATTCAATATTCCCCTCACTCACACACACACACACACATACACGCACAGAGACTGTCTGTTGCCACTGAATCAGCACGATTGAAAGGTTGATTAATAGTCAGTGTGGTGTGTGTGTAGAGTCCTGATCCTGTGCGGACACTGTGGGCTTTACCTGGGACTGTGGTGTGAGGCTGGGGAGGTGAGGCTGGGGGCTGAGGCTGAGGCCGGGTTGTTATGGTGAGGGCTGTGAGGCTGGGGGAGAGAGGCTGGGACAGGCTGTGGGAGAGAGGCTGGGAGCTGTGGGAGAGAGGCTGGGGAGAGAGGCTGGGAGGCTGGGGGAGAGAGGCTGGGAGGCTGGGGGAGAGAGGCTGGGGGAGAGAGGCTGGGAGGCTGGGGGAGAGAGGCTGTGGGAGAGAGGCTGGGAGGCTGTGGAGAGAGGCTGGGGGAGAGAGGCTGGGAGGCTGTGGGAGAGAGGCTGTGGGAGAGAGGCTGGGGGAGAGAGGCTGGAGGCTGGGGGAGAGAGGCTGGGAGGCTGGGGGAGAGAGGCTGGAGAGAGAGGCTGGGAGGCTGGGGGAGAGAAGCTGGGAGGCTGGGGAGAGAGGCTGTGGGAGAGAGGCTGGGAGGCTGGGGGAGAGAGGCTGTGGGAGAGAGGCTGGGAGGCTGGGGGAGAGAGGCTGGAGGCTGGGGGAGAGAGGCTGTGGGAGAGAGGCTGGGAGGCTGGGGGAGAGAGGCTGGGAGGCTGTGGGAGAGAGGCTGGGAGGCTGTGGGAGAGAGGCTGGGAGGCTGGGGGAGAGAGGCTGGGAGGCTGGGGGAGAGAGGCTGTGGGAGAGAGGCTGGGAGGCTAGCGCTAGCAAGCTAACACGCCCCCATCCTGACCTGCTGGTTTGTATGAGGGGTGTATTCATGCAAAAGTATTTTTCGATTCAGGCTAGTTTAAGGAGGATAGCTATGTTGAAGCATTCAAGCCTTTCCAAGATGATAAACAGGAGCCGTCTGGGCTAAGCTATGTCTGTGTGTCCATCTGTCCACCAAGACTCCCAGCACAGGGATGACTTGGTATTTGTAGGCCAGCCATTTGCTATTAGCATCCCCATGATAGAATTAGCTTCTGAACGGTAGGGCTAGCAGGATTGATTGGACTACAGAGACTTTCCCTAAGCCCTCCCTCTGATCGCTTCTAAAAGACTCTTAGATATGAAAATCAATTCCATTTGGTGGGCGTTGGAGACAGAGGTTGTGTCTGATATGCATGAGGGAGACTAAAGTAACTGTTCTTCTTCCCATAACTACCGGTCATGGATTGACCCCACCCCCCTTCATCATCTTAATCCTGGTTCAACTCCCTCCTCTGTCATCTCCCTGCTTGGTCCTGGTTGTGGTCCTGGTTGTGGTTGTGGTCCTGGTTGCTTGGTCCTGGTTGTGGTCCTGGTTGTGGTCCTGGTTGTGGTCCTGGTTGCGGTCCTGGTTGTGGTCCTGGTTGTTGTCCTGGTTGTGGTCTGAAGGGCTGGTACACAGTGATGTCATCATCACTCATTTAGTGAACAGAGGCCTTTGTTTTCTCCTCCACTGCATGCATTATGCACGCTTCTTCACAGAGATGTCCCGTAACACACAGAAGGGAATAATGGTTCCAGCTGCCCCTGTCCAGCTCAAGGCTCTCTCTCTCTCTCTCTCTCTCTCTCTCTCTCTCTCTCTCTCTCTCTCTCTCTCTCTCTCTCTCTCTCTCTCTCTCTCTCTCTCTCTCCCCCTCCCTCCCTCCCTCCCTCCCTCCCTCCCCCTCTCTCAGAGAGAGAGAAAGAGAGAGAGGGGAAGAGGGAGAGAGACAAAGAAAGAATACACTAGGCTGAGAGCAGATATATCTTCCTCCCCTCATCCTCTAATCGCTCCCAGACCTTGTGGCTCATAAGCGCCCATAACCAATATCATAGCGTTTGTGTCGAGCACACAGAACTAATGAATCTGACCTGTGGAGAAGTTTATGGAAGATTTTCTCACCCTTTCCCGCCACCAAAAGGCCCATCAGCCCCCACGTCCTCAGGACTCAACAAGCCATTTATACCACATTCCACTCCAATCCATGACCATGTTATATCCACTTGATTCATAGGCTAACAAAGTGTGAATGGCGTAATATCTCCTATCTTAATGAAATCTCTAGACAAAATTGGATTTGAGTTTGTCTGGTGGATTGGATCCTCATCCCTCATCCCTCCCTCCTGCCTCTCTGCTCCTGCCTCGGTCCTGCCTCGGTCCTGCCTCGGTCCTGCCTCGGTCTCTGTACCACTTAAACCTTCTTGTCTCACCTCTGTTATTAACCTGCAGGTGTCTGCCCCAATTCCATATCCTCCTCCCCCTCCTCCCCCCTCCATCTCTGCCTACCTGCCTCTGGCTTCTCCTCCTGTGCGGCTGTGGAGGGACCTGTACTGTCCTCTAGTCGTCCCCTATTTGTGTGTGTGTGTATGTGTGAGAGAGAGAGATAATAGGTTGGGTCTCTGGTACATCCGGGTGGCTGAGATAGTCTCCAGGGAAGCAACTTGTGTCTGCTGCATTCTAAGCAGCCCCATTGTGTGTGTGTGTGTGTGAGTGTGTGTGTGTGTGAGAGAGACAGACAATGTGTGTATGTGACAAGGAGAGAGAGAGAGACAGACACAGAGAGAAAAAAGACTGTTTGAGCTTGTGTGAATGATGTGTGTGTGTGTGTGTGTTTTGTTGCTAGTCGAGGAGCTCTGTCTCTAAGTGTGTACATTGGCCCTTCAAAACGAGCGTGTTATTGTGTCATGAGTCATCAGCTCTTCTCATAGTGTCTCTCTACAGTGTAACACATCAGCAGACATGACCCTGACACCTCCCACTGTACCTGCATGCTGCTCTGACCTCCATCACCTTGCACTGTACCTGCATGCTGCTCTGACCTCCATCACCTCGCACTGTACCTGCATGCTGCTCTGACCTCCATCACCTCCCACTGTACCTGCATGCTGCTCTGACCTCCATCACCTCCCACTGTACCTGCATGCTGCTCTGACCTCCATCACCTCCCACTGTACCTGCATGCTGCTCTCAGCTCCATCACCTCCCACTGTACCTGCATGCTGCTCTCAGCTCCATCACCTCCCACTGTACCTGCATGCTGCTCTCAGCTCCATCACCTCCCACTGTACCTGCATGCTGCTCTCAGCTCCATCACCTCCCACTGTACCTGCATGCTGCTCTCAGCTCCATCACCTCCCACTGTACCTGCATGCTGCTCTCAGCTCCATCACCTCCCACTGTACCTGCATGCTGCTCTCAGCTCCATCACCTCCCACTGTACCTGCATGCTGCTCTCAGCTCCATCACCACACACCTCCATCACTCTCAGAGAGAGAGAGGGGGGTGAGAGAGTTACATGGTGGAGACACACAGTGGTAACCACATGCTCCCCTAACCCTGCTTCTTAGCAGGGATTAGACTGGCCCAGTTAGCCTTGAACTTCTCCCTCTGAGAAATAGAGCAAAACTTTGAAACATCAACAAGGCTTTCCCTTGTGTGGGTGGCTCTCCGGTGGACTGGGTTTGATTCCCTGGGATTAGCAGCAGACCCCCCCCCCCCCCCCCACACACACACACACACACACACACCACCCCCCTGCTTCCAGCCTCTCTTCCACAAGCCACACCAAAATGCAATCACTGTGAAAGGATACTGGAACAGTGTTGTTTGGGAGACGTGTGTGTGTGTGCGTTAATGTGTTGTTATGGATCACTGGATTCGGTGTGTGTTTGTGTGTGTGACCTCTGCCCCTGTGTACTGGTGTAGAGGTCTGCGAGCAGCGCTGCTCTGTGTGTGTGTGTGTGTGTGTGTGTGTGTGTCGTGACACATGAGAAGTGTTGGGCTCATCACCATGGTACAGAGGCTAGCTGACGACTTCACCCATTCAGTGTGTGCTCACCATCCAGATCATTAGTCATTAGCCAGTCAACAATACTGCATGTACAAAATCCCTGCTAATCTGTGTGTGTGTGTGAGAGCGCAAATGTACATGCTTGTAATTCAGTGTGTGTGCTGCATGTTTCTGTGGAAAAGACACAGTGAGCTGTTGACGTTGTGTGAGCGTGTGTGAGTGTGTGTGAGCGTGTGTGAGCGTGTGTGAGTGTGTGTGTGCGGCACGTCACATGTGATTTCCTACCTCGGTCACATCCTAAATGGTGCTATTTTGTTTGCTGAAAAACCTGATGTCACGCAATCTTATGTTAGCCTGTGTGTGTGTGTGTGCATGTGTTAGTATGTGTGTGTGTGTGTGGAGTTAGTGTATCGGGGTAATGAGGCGTACAGAGGAACATGGCTTGGGAGGGGGTGTGTGGAGGGGGGGGGGGGGTGCTGCACCAACACTAGCTGCTCTGTGTCCCTGTCACCATGCCTGGGTTAGAGAGGCAGTCTGCAGCCAGGACAACACTAGCCAGACCTTCCACTGGATCATGGATTGGGGGTTTAAAGGCTCTAACAAGCCACACCTCCCTCCCTCCCTCCCTCCTCTCTATAATGACTTGATGTATGGCTGTAGTGTCGGGGTGCTTTTTGTTTGTTGACGCTGGTATCGAGGACAGTTCCTTGTTAGAGGCGACCGCGAATATCAAATCATATCAGCGCAAAGAACAAACTGATGCAGCAGGTGGGCCAGATTCCATTCTCCCAGCCCAACACAAACACACACATGACTCCATGACCTGGTTATGATCTGGGGAAGATTAGAGCGCCGTTCACCAGGATCGTCCACTGCCGTTTCCAAATGCGTCTTTCCTCATAACATTTTCTCTGAGAGAGGCCTGAGCTGAATTAAGGTTTAGACAAATAAGGTTTAATATGTTTTTAAATCTCATGTATTCGTAGGCAAATTCTTGCCGTTTTCCTGTGGAATTCAACCTTCCTGTGCCTCCAGCTTAGTTTAATCAGTCGTGCTTTCCTTGGAGAGAGGACTGCTGTTTCATAAGCCAACTGGTTCTCTCTCTCTCTCTCCCTCTCTCTATCCATCTCTCTCTCTCTGTCTCCCCCTCTCTCTCTCTCTCTATCCGTCTCTCTCTCTCCGTCTCTCTCTCTCCGTCTCTCTCTCTCCCCCCCCCCTCTCTCTCTCCCCCTTTCTCCCTCTCTCTCTCTCTCCTCCTGTCTCTCCGTCAGACAGGCTTGTTGTTAGTGTTGCTGTTGTGACAGCAGCACTGCATGCTGCTGGAGGGACTAACAGGGCGCAGACGAATTGATTGGCTCTTGTGATTGTCTGTTGTCGTCTGGGTGTGTGTGTGCTTGTGTGTTTGTGTGTGTGTGCCGGTTAGTGGGGGTAGTAAACGCTCGTTCATTCCAAACACGCAGGTGTGCTCCTGCCGTGTCACCATGGCAACCGGAGGGGCCAACACATCAAGGCGTGATAACAGGTCGTCAGTCACACGCACACACGCACACACACACACACCACCCCTACCAACACCACCTATTTCCTGTTCAGCCCGAACCATTTCTCCTGTCTCAAACACACACACACACACTTCACATCACATTCAGACGTGACACACCCCGAATTCGAACGTTTTGGTCTTGATATCTTTACGGTTCGATCAATATTCTTAAGGTTGCGTATCCTAGCGTTGCATCTTTAAACGTGTGTGTGACTGAAGGATGGCTGTCATTGGTTGAGACTGTTCTATCCTACTAAGACCCCTATATGCATTACCTGACATTTGAGTCAAAAGTCTAAAAATGACTGTGTGTGTGTGTGTGTGGCTCGAGAGCTGAGGGGGTCTGTAAGAGTGCTTGGCAGCTAAATTGTTATCAAGCTGGTTCACAGGGCTGATAGCTCAGCCACACAAGAGAACAGTCACTTTTCAAAAGCTTTTAATCCATATTGGCGTCACTCAACAAAAGTCTCATCCAAAAAATATTTACGCAAATTTCCACAAGGCCTGACGCAAATACCCCTTACACAGCAAATCACTTAAAGAATGTTCCAGATCTTCCGGATACAGTTGTATTCAAAACACAAACTGACAACAGGCCTCTGTCAGACTCAACATCTCTGTCTTCATCTGCTCCAGACTCCACATCTCATCCTCCTGCTTGTTTGAAGACACGCTACGGACTCTCACCCTTCTTTTGTGTGTTGTCAGTATGCATGTACACACACACATACACACACTGTAGAGCTACAGACAGAACCACACATACTGTAGAGCTACAGACAGAACCACACACACTGTAGAGCTACAGACAGAACCACACATACTGTAGAGCTACAGACAGAACCACACACAGAGAGCTACAGACAGAACCACACACACTGTAGAGCTACAGACAGAACCACACATACTGTAGAGCTACAGACAGAACCACACACACAGAGAGCTACAGACAGAACCACACACAGAGAGCTACAGACAGAACCACACACACAGAGAGCTACAGACAGAACAACACACACTGTAGAGCTACAGACAGAACCACACACAGAGAGCTACAGACAGAACCACACACACAGAGAGCTACAGACAGAACCACACACACTGTAGAGCTACAGACAGAACCACACATACTGTAGAGCTACAGACAGAACCACACACAGAGAGCTACAGACAGAACCACACACACTGTAGAGCTACAGACAGAACCACACATACTGTAGAGCTACAGACAGAACCACACACACAGAGAGCTACAGACAGAACCACACACACTGTAGAGCCACAGACAGAACCACACACACTGTAGAGCTACAGACAGAACCACACACAGAGAGCTACAGATATCACCACATACACAGAGAGCTACAGATAGAACCACACACACTGTAGAGCTACAGACAGAACCACACACAGAGAGCTACAGACAGAACCACACACACACAGAGCTACAGACAGAACCACACACACTGCAGAGCTACAGACAGAACCACACATACTGTAGAGCTACAGACAGAACCACACACAGAGAGCTACAGACAGAACCACACACACTGTAGAGCTACAGACAGAACCACACACAGAGAGCTACAGACAGAACCACACACACTGCAGAGCTACAGACAGAACCACACACAGCGGGCCAGGGAGCTGGTTGGTCCAGGTTCCAGTCCAGACTGTTCATATCAAAACCAGAAGGATCTGGCAGTGTGCATGCGTGAATGTGTGTGTGTGACCCAGTTAGCAGTGTGTGTGTGTGTGTTGCGTGTGTGTGTGTTGCGTGTGTGTGTGTGTTGCGTGGCCTGGATCTGATGGAGAGGTCTGGGCTCCTGCCCACCTGCTGCCACGGCGATGAGACAACGCCCACACTGACCGACGCCATCTGTGAGCACTGAACGTTCCTGACATGGTGGGGGCTGCTGGGAGACACACACACACACACACACATACAGTACATACCCCCGCCCCCCTCAGTCGGACAGAATGTCACGCCAAACTTATGATAACATTCGAGAGCCCTGCCCTGCACACAAACACACCTACACACACACACACACTGGGGATGGTTATGATAGTGGCTGTGGTGAGGAGGAAATTAATATTCATTGTGGAAGTGGTGTTGTGATGATCAGAGATGGCAAAAGTACACACATCCTTCACTCAAGTAGAAGTACAGATACTCATGTTTACTCTGGTAAAAGTTGAAGTTCTGACTACACTTTTTAACACTTTTTTTTCACTCAAGGTAAAGGAAAGAAGATAGGCACACACAGATAGGCCTGGGCGATATATCGAATATTTGCGATAATATCGCAATCATTTTGACGACGATGTAAAATATGAAAATATTGTGAATATCGAGATATCAATTGTTTTCATATATCTCCCAGCCTTACACACACCACAAGTCACACAACACATAAACATTTCAAGTGTTTCAAAAAATTCAACCTTTCCAAAGTTTTGTATCAAAAGTAAAAAAAAATGTTTGCCGTATAATAATAATAAAAATGGCATTGCATATTGAAGAAATGCTCACAGCACCTGTTGCTTATGGACACTCCTTAAAGGGGATTTTTGGAGACGGTTTAATATCAGCTAGAGGCTCTGTATCAAAACTTTTCCTTAAGGTTGAGGAGCAAGTTTTAACTCAACAGGTGTCAGCCAAAACATTGAGCGCTGAGGCCATTTTAATTTTGTTTTTACCTCACAGTCCAGAATCCGGTTAGAAAAGGGCCCAGGGAGTTATTTTCATCCCAGGTGATATTCTGAACTCTAAACGGGTTATCCACTCTGCTGCCTAAACAACATGGCCGCCATCCCCTCAGCTTCTATGATACACTTACGCCTCCCTCCATTTCATTTTCTCCCCGCTAACCCAATTTACTGCCACCGAGAGTGTGTCTGCGTTTGTGGCCCTTCTGCGAAATGGCAAACGGCCAGGGGTGCAGCTGATGGTGTCAGGTCGGCACAGAGAAAGCCCCCACAGTTACTGTTGTATTAACCAGCTCCGTAAACCCACCACGGACACGACGGCATTGTCCCCCCCAGTCCCTCAGTCCACAAAAGCAGCAAGTCAAGGTGTTACAGCACATTGACTTCATTAGCTTAGCGCTTAGCTTAGCGCTTATCTTAGCGCTTAGCTTAGCGCTTATCTTAGCGCTTAGCTTAGCGCTACGCCTCCTCCTCCGCGATCGTTCTTGTGTTTAGTGTTTACTCCCGAGGGCCGATACCGCGGCCTGCTAGCCGCTTCCCCTGACACCTCCTCGGTCCGGCTCCTCAGAGCTCCGCTGTTCTCCGCCTCGCCACGACCCAGCTGTACTCGTCCGAGGACTCCTCGCAGTCCTCATGAGGTGAGGAGCACTAACGACATCCCCGAGGCCGGCCAGACCTCCTGCTGGGAGGCTGAGTCAACGCTTCAGAGAAAGAAGCAGCCATTTTTTTTTCTTATCTCTCTTTCTCTTTATTCGTTCTTTTTCTCTCTGTCTGTTGTCTCACAGGGCTCTCTCTCTTTCTCTCTTTCTCACCACCCTCGCTCTCCCCTTTCTCCTCCTCTCTCTCCCTCGCTCTTCCTCCTACCCCTGTCTCCCCTTCTCCTCCTCTATCTCCCTCGCTCTTCCTCCTACCCGTCTCCCCTTCTCCTCCTCTCTCCTCCTCTCTCTCCCTCGCTCTTCCTCCTACCCGTCTCCCCTTCTCCTCCTCTCTCCTCCTCTCTCTCCCTCGCTCTTCCTCCTACCCGTCTCCCCTTCTCCTCCTCTCTCCCCCCCTTCTTCTAGTCCACGACCACACGTTCATGCCTCTCTGATGTGTTTATGGTTGAAGCGCTGTTGAGTTGTGACATGTGGGCCCTGTAATGCAGCAGAGATCAAAGCTTCGCTCCAACATCCACCCCCCCCTTCCCAGCCTGCCCCTCTCCTCCTCCAGTAAACACACGACACGCTCCCTCGCTATAAGCCCTCTCTGCCCCATCTTCTGTTTCGTTTGTACGTCTTTCGTGCTTCCGTTCCTTTAAAAAAAAGTTTATCTCCGCGTTACACGGCGACAAGTCCTGCGCCGCTTAATAACACGAGAGGCCAAACCGTGGGGGGGGAAGAGAGGAGAGGGAACGGGAGAAACAGATCGAGGGATGATGAGAGAAAAAGAGAGAGAGCTGATTTGTTGTGTGTGTTGTTGATGCAGCTACCCCCCCCCCCCCCCCCCCCCCCCCACCGGTCTGTTCCCTGTCGCCATGGTGCCACATTAATCATGTGGCTTGGTAGTGCCTGCCTGTGTGGAGGCTGGTGAACTGATCCTTCATGCTCAGGTTTCAGATGGGGGGGGGGGAGAGAGACTGTGTCTACTTGTCTCCCCTGGAGACACAGAGGGTATCCACACAATGGGGCAGTAGAAAGTGAAGCACACACACAAGCACAACCCTGAACAGTCTGGTGTCAGCAGTGACGTCAACATGCGACACATGGCACCTGCGGATGCAGAGGTATCCATCCTATCATTGTGTCAGACGAGAGATCACTCTCTCCCTCACCCTCTCTCCCTCCTTCTCCCTCTCCCCCTCCCTCTCCCCTTCTCTCTCCTGTTCCTCTCTCTCTCCCTCCCCCTCCCTCTCCCCCTTCTCTCTCCTGTTCCTCTCTCTCTCTCCCCCTCCCTCTCCCCCTTCTCTCTCCTGTTCCTCTCTCTCTCCCTCCCCCTCCATCTCCCCCTTCTCTCTCCTGTTCCTCTCTCTCTCCCTCCTTAGCTTGACATTCTTCTCTCCACAACAGCAATATTCACTCGCCTCATTTTTGTGGCCTTAAATATAACTTAAAAATAACTTTCCAAATATATATTTATCACCCTCCATTGTCTGATTCTGCATCTGACAGGCATCTGACACCCCCCACCGGAGTAAAAATACCTCTCTTCTGTGTTTAGAGGCCTATCACAGAGGGAGACTGAAGTCTGAAGCTGGCCTACATTCTGTGAGTTTGTGTTCCTTAGTTAAATTCAGACTGTCTGAAGGGATGAAACAGCAGGCAAACACACGACCCCTGAAAGCAGAAACAGACGTCATGTGACCACGTTCCTCAGAGTTCTTTGGATGGGACCGAATAGAAGATAGCTGCAGAACAGCCAGGGTCGTCACGGTCTG
>NW_026911236.1:0-30684 GCF_963692335.1 Osmerus eperlanus | reverse complement strand
TTATTGAGCTCCACAGCACCACGTAAAGATATTATTCATGGCAATGATAGCAAGAGTGGTGTGTTTTTTCCATAAACACACACTTGGAACTATGAAGCAAATAGCTAAATTAAATCGCAGTAATTGCCTCTTGAAGATTTGAAGTTGCGAACAACTTACTGAGGATCAAACTTCAATCTGGCATTGGATTGTGCATCGCTTATATCTGAAAGGAATTAAAAACACTAAACACAGTCTACAATAACGAACTTGATCGTTTTATCACAGAGAGAGGAAGTGGGAACTGCACTGTTGTTATCTTCAAATGAAAGAGACAGAATCTATGACAAAAGGTGCCCTGGAAAAGAAAAGAAGAGAAGGAGCCAGAAAAAAATCTCTTGCTTGAAAATGGGTCATCTGGTATTGAAAGCAGTGTTTATACTCTCCAGCTCACTCCACAAATACGAAAAAGAAACCAGTCCACTCAGACAGAAAACATTCTT
This sequence comes from Osmerus eperlanus, assembly GCF_963692335.1. Taxonomy (NCBI): domain Eukaryota; kingdom Metazoa; phylum Chordata; class Actinopteri; order Osmeriformes; family Osmeridae; genus Osmerus; species Osmerus eperlanus. Next base: position 30,202 of record NW_026911236.1, on the reverse strand, counting down.
AATAAATTGGCCCCAGAATTGCTTGGGGTTAAATCCGCGCCTTGACAATTTAATTGCGCTTGCCTTCGTCTTGATATCGTTTCCCTCCTCCCTCCCTCCCTCCCTCCCTCCCTCTCTCTCTCTCTCTCTCTCTCTCACCCTCCATCTCTCCCTCTCTCTCTCTCTCTCTCTCTCTCTCTCTCTCTCTCTCTCTCTCTCTCTCTCTATCTCTCTGTCTTTCCCTCCCTCCCTCCCTCCCTCCCCCTCTCTTCCTCTCTCTCTCTCTCTCTCTCTCTCTCTCTCTCTCAAAAAACACATTTCAAAGGCATTCTCTCTGACGAGGTTAAACGAGTAGCCAGACCTTCTAATCACAGCACAATCAGAAATAGTGGAGGGGGCTGGGGGGTGGGGGGGGGGGGGGGGTGGGGGTTGGAGGGTGAGTGGAGTGGAAGTTGCTACCAGGCGAGAAAGCAGCAGTTGGATTTGATAAACAAATAATGCCACTCTGTATTATTACCCCACGGCCTCCCGGACTTCAGAGGAAATAAATCAAAGTCAGGCAGCGGCCGGGTGTGAGTCTGCGCTGACACGTTGCACTGGTCACATGGACCAATCATACGGGGAGGGAAGAGGGGGACGAAGTTATTTAGCACGAGCTAACTGAAATGAGACTAAGCATGTTTATGACTCATATCGGAGCCAGTCAAACACACACAATAGCACTGGGGAGTGTGTGCATGCGTGTGTGTGTGTGTGCATGCGTGTGTGTGTGTGTGTGTGTGTGTGTGTGTGCATGTTGCAGTTAGGAGTCATAAAACGAAAACGTTCAACTGTCTGTCTGCAGACCGTGATTGGGCTGCTAACAGATGTCAAAGCCGAAGGCCAGCCCTCTATTCCGCCCGGTGACAGCAGAGTCAGCAGAGCGTCTAATTATTCAAAGGCAGTTTCCCAGGATGATGCTCCTAGGGGGCTGGGAACGGAGGTGGACTCGCCGTGGCAACCATCACCCCAGAGTGAGATGCTACCTGCTCACACAAGCACAAACAGTCGTCATACAGAGTCTCCTCCAGGAAGAGTCATTATGGCCCCGCCCTCAGTGGATGACACCAGCAGGGGGAGGCTGAGTGGTTGGGTAGGGGGAGAGGGGAGTATCACATTGTATCACTTGGGTATGTTTGACCCCTGACCCCTGCAGTAATGCTGTGAACCCCCCTCGCCACCTACCCACCCAGCAGGAGTCCCCTGCTTCCGTCTACACACACACACACACACACACACACACACACACACACACACACACACACACACACACACACATACTCTCTCACCACTCACTCTGTTTACACACACACTTCCCTAGTTGAATCCCATCAAGCAGCAATGTCAAGAAAGGAGCCTGTCACTTGACTTTGGCCTCGCCAGAGGAGGCTGTTTGGACCTGCGGATGAGGCCTGGGCCTGTGCACGAGAGTGTGCACGAGCGCCAGGGTGTTGCAGGGAACAGCTCTGATGTGTCTCCTGGGAGCCATTTGAACTGTTAGAGCGACATCAGATGAGCTCACAGAGCGAGAGAGAGATAGATAGAGATAGAGACAGAGATTAAGAGAAAGAGAGGGAGAGAACAAGGGATATACAAAAATGAAAGGGTGCATTGTGCAAAGGTGTGTGAGAGAGTCTGTGTGTGTGAATGAATGAATGAGTGAGAAAGGGTGAAAGAGAGAAATATTGAGTGTGAGAGTGAGAGAAAGAGAGAGAGAAGGAAAGAGGGTGAAAGAGAGAGAAAGAGCACGAGAGAGAGAGAGTAAAAAGAACAGAGAGCGCAAGCTGGCATAGAAAACCTCATGTGACCGAAAGCAATCAGACCTGACGCGATGGGATCTGATTCACAGGGCTGAAGGGGGGGGGGCTCTAATCCCGATCCCTGGCACACAGTACCCCCCCATGGGTCCTCTAAGGGGGGGTTCTGGAGCCTGCGTCCTGGGGGTTGACACACATGTCCACTGAGCAGCCTAAACTAGCTGGACGAGGTTAGTTAAGGCTGGGTTAGAGCGAAACTAGTTGGATGAAATGTGTTCAACTAGTAGGATGAGATGTGTAAAATGAGTTGGATGAGATGTGTAAAACGAGATGGATGAGATGTGTTAAATTAGTTGGATGAGATGTGTTAAGCTAGTTGAATGATTTGTGTTAAAGTTAAAGCCTCAATTGGATGGTAGTGCAGGGAGCCAACCAGTGGCACCCAGCCATCCCTTCAGACCCCCCCCCCTCCACTGCCCCCCACCCCCAGGAAAACTCGGGGCCCCCACGGCAACTGGAGGGGCCCCCCAGCAACTGGATCAGAGAAGGCTCCGACGGAAGGCTTAGTCACGAGCCTCGCTCCCAGGAGACAAACACACACACACACACACTGTCCAAACAGCTGAAGCTACAACGCGGGGCTTCAATAGCCCCGAGCTGAGAGGAGCCACGCTTCACTCTGCTGTTGTTTCCCCGCTCCCGCTGCCTGGCAGATGGGGAGAGCTCGTCCTCACGCCCACCCCCCTCCCAAATAATTAAACACCATGACAATGTTTGGATGGACTTTTCAGTTCTTGTTTTGGCTACGTTCCTACCCCCCCCACACACACACAAGTTCCCCCCCCCCCACACACACACACACAAGCCCCCCTCCACCGAACACACCTAAAACTCAGGTTTGATGAGTGACCACAAAGGGTGCCGTCCCTCGGGAGAGGGGAACAGCCTTTTTGTCTTTTTAATAAATGAGAGTTGAGTGTGTGTGGGCGCCAGTGCATCCTGCCTGGTTCTGATGCTAATGGCTGCTTGCTTGTGTAGGCAGCCGCGAATGTGCAGCGCTAAGCAGACCTTGGGTCCTCTGGACGCTGCCGTCGTGCAAATGGAAGGTGTGTGTCTGTGTGTGTGTGTGTAGGGGGGGGGGAGGAGAGAGGCAGGAGGAGGAGAGCACCGCTGGGTTGTCCAGCTCACGGACACGTCGTCCCGTTTCCTCGCAGAGACAGGTGTGTGACCGGCTGCCGTGCGTACGACGGCGACAAGAAAACCAAGGCAGGGTGCTCTGTCGTGACATTTGCATAGATTGGTGGGGATCATCCAGAATGGGCATTGTTCCTGCTCCCCCTCCCCCCCCCCGCCCTCACCACCTCCCTCCCTTCTCCCTCTCTGCTCCACCTCACTCCCCCCACCCCCACCCCCACCCCCCCACCCCCCCTGACCTTTCAGGCCCAGCCAAGCTCATCAGGACTCCCAGGCTTTCATTTGTCACAGTAATATCTGTACGGGCAGCGGGCCAGCGCTGGGTGGGGGTGGAGGGGGAGGGAGGGAGGGAGGGGGGAGGGAGGGGAGATAGCGTACTGTAGTCCACACAGTAGTCATACACAGGCAACAAAACATCCATGCAACGCAATACAGAACGTGTGTGTGGGTGTGTGTAGGGTGGGGTTGGGTCGGTGGGTGCTTATATGTGCAAAAGTACTGTGTGTGTGTGTGTTCAGGTATGGTATGGACCCAATATCACAAATTTATGGTAATTGAAACCGGAAAAAAATCTTTTTGGGAAATGCAGTCAATTTGATGCGGTTGTGAAAGGTCATCCTATTCAATTTACACTCCTGGTGCTGCGTGCCGTTCTGGAGGAGAAACACCTGAAAGCAAGCGATCTTATCAGGCTCCAGACCTCAGCACTTACCCATTGCATAAAAGCTATTTGCTGATTACTAAATAAACGCATTATCTTTTACCTTGACTTCTGTGTGCGTCTGCACGTGTGTGTGTGTGTGTGAGAGAGAGATTGAGTGCCCCCCCTTCATTCCTTTCCAGTCCAGAGTGAAGCCCTTGTTTCGACTTTGCCACCGGGTTATCAGAACACGTTTCCTGCTCTATCTGATGGCATTTGTGTGACGGCGTCCTGCGCAGCGACAGGTAAACAGAGGCGCCCTCCCGGGGCCGTCACATGTTAGGTTTGTGCGTGGCGGGGGGGGAGACATGCCGGGGAACTCATATCTCTACAAACAAGCACGGGCTCTGATCAAAGAGGGTCCATGGGCGGTATAAAGCTCCGCATTTCAAATTCCACATTTCGTTCGGATGTTATGGACAAACCCGGCGAGGGCTGGCTGTGAAAGCGACGCTTTGAAAGAAACCGAGTTTTAGAAGACGTTCTAACGGCGGCCCAGTCTCACCAGACTCCATCCACTCCCTGCGTCTGCCTCCTCCTGGGAATATCACATTACACGCTCCAGTTTAGACACATCACAGAGGAACCAAACGGCTGCGACTACCCCGGACTCTTAGGAAGAGAGAGGGAGGGAGACGGGGAGCGAAAGAAAGCGAGAAAGAGAGGGACAGACAGAGAGAGGGACAGACAGAGAGAGGGAGAGGGAGGGAAGAGAGAAGGAGAGGTTCCGTGTGCGTGGCCAGGAAGAGAACCTCGTTGTCAGTTACAGCCGGGGGGACCCTGAGCAGACGTTGTGTTCTCGCAACAGGAAGTGACACGCCGCCGCTTCCTCTACATCTCCTGATCACACTGAGCTCCTTGCACCCCACCGAGTCTCCTAGCAGCAGCCAATGAAACAGCGGTAGCCTGCTCGAGAGGGTCTTCAACTATTTAAGGCCTGTCTGAACCAGACGGCTGAAGTAGATTTGTACAGGCAGAGTGACTAGAGACAAGAGGAGGGGAGGTTTCAAATGCCTCCCTGGTTCTCCTTCACCTGGGTGCAGTGTGGTGGTGTGGGTGGAACACCTTTAACTGTGAATGGTTAAATGTCTTCATAAGCTTTTAAATCAGGCCTAATCCTAACATCCCCTCAAATCAACACTCCTCGGCAGACTGCAACAAATCCTGATGTCAAGTACGTGCTGAACACTTCTGACAAAAGAGAGAAACATTGTCTAGATTTACTGGAGGGATGAGATGGACACACGTCTGGTCTGATAAACAGTCCAAAGACTGATATCACTTTATATGAATGCACATTTACAGCCTGTGGATGCCTCTTGTTAGATGAAAGCCTCTCTCTGACCCCCCCCCCCCTCCCCACACACACACTCTGCTTAGTGCAGAATGAAAGGTATTAACATTTTTCCTGGAAACTGTAGTTTTCAACTCCCACTCAGAGGAAAGTATACAACATTAAATAATACAGGAAGGATTGGCTTGTGGTTTGGTCTCTTGTTGCTGTGTATAAAGTTGAGTCTGTGTCTGTGTGTGTCTGTGTGTGTGTCTATGGGAGAGGGCTTATTGGCTTAGTATTTCCGGCCAGGTTAAAGAGAAACAGTCCTGAAAGGCTCTTAGATGAGATTACCCCTTGAAATAAAAATAGCTCTCTCACTCTCAAGCAGCCCCCCTTCCCTCCCTCGCCCACACACACACACACAGACACACCATCTCCGAGCTGTAGAAGTGCACCGAGGAGCGGGCCCGTGTAACCCATGTAAACACCGCCGTCAGATCTTTTTATAGGGTGTCTCACTAGCAACATAATTACGTCTCCGGTCTCCGCCTGTGCATCCGTAGCTCTGGGGACGAAGGGCCGGCCCTCCAGCTGTCTGGGGGGGGGGGGGCTTAAGAAGCAGGGGGGGGGGTCAGGGGGTCACACAGCTGACCCCAGAAGTACCTGTGGGTTGCAGGGTGTCGTAAATACTGCCCGTTCGAAGGCTGAAAGACGCCGGCTCAAGAGTACGGCGCGTCCTCTGTGTGGAAGCGAGGGGCTTTTTTTATAATTAGACAGAGAAACTTTAGACAGGCAGAGACACTGCAGCTCGAGGGCCCGGCGCAGACACATACACACACTTCCTCTTTGCCTTTGTTAGCCTCTCTTTCTCTCTCTCTCCCCCCCCCCCCCCCCACTCCTGAAGGAAAAGAAGAGGCAGAGTGTTTCCTTCAGGCTGCTGGGCGGAGCCTCCAGACCAGGGGACCAATCAGCAGCCATGCTCCTCTGAGACTAGAAGTAGCTTGACAACCAGCCTGACAACCAGCCAGCCAAAGTTCACTTGCTCTTTTTTCCCCCCAAACAAGCCCTGCAGGGACTATTTTCTGTCTGTGAGCACTGCCCTTTTTCCCCTATCCATCCTCCCTCCCTCCCTCTCCTCCCTCCCCCCCTCTCTCCTATTTCTCCTGGAGCATCAGAGGGTGAGGTTGTTTATACCCACTGGATTCTCAACTTTCTAACTGGCTGTTTGTGGATGGACGATTTGCCTTTGGAGAGACGGAAGGAGGGAGGTGGGGAGCTGGAGGGCTGGAGGGAGCGGGCTGAGAGAGGGCGCTGGAGTGTTGCGGAAGGGGAGGAACAGTGAAGGCTCTCACCGTGGAGTGGATCTGACAGACGCTTGGAGATAATACTCGTCCTGTGTGTGTGCGCGCGTGTACGCGAGAATGAGGGAGGGAACAAGCAAGCTTGTGTTGTCGTGTGTGCGTGTGTATGTGTGTGAAGAGCCATGACAAGTGTATGAGTCAGTCTGAGAGCTGGGCTGTTGTGTTCCAGAGAAGGAAGACTACTTTCATCAAGTGGTGCAAATATATGTGCACCAAATCAGGCAGCTGAACAATGAGCAGTGTGTGTTTTATTCTAATGGGGCTCACTTGAGAAAATCATATTATACAGCGCAATATGATAATTCCCACACCCTGGCTGAACTGGTGAATCGGTGCAGGCGTTGTACTCTCAAATGTCAGAATAAATTTGCAAAATAAATGCAGCCAGCATTCAGCAGGGATGGGGGTCTTTCTGGTGGTTTGGTGTGTGTGTGTGTGTGTCAGAGAGTGAGTGAGTGAGTGAGTGAGAGATGGAGAGAGAAAAGGGGAAGTGAGTATGGGTGTGTGTGTGTGTGTGTTGCACAGTGAGTACATCCTACCAGTAAGTGTACTGTAAGTCATTATCTTTGAATGTGTCAATGTGCGTGTGTTAGAGAGAGACAATACCAGGGGACGGTAATCTAGGTGGTGATCTAGTTGTCGTAATCTCTCTCCTCCTCTACTCCTCCCTGCTCCTCTCTCTTCCACTATCTTCCTGTCTCTATCTCTTCACTTCTCCTCTCTCCTCCTCTCTCCTAGACTAGCCTCCTAACTCCTAGACTGACCTCCTAGCTCCTATACTAGCCTCCTAGCTCCTAGGATCCCACAAACAATCCCACCATGTAAACCCACTGACCGTCTCGGACAAAGACACTCCCACTTCCTGTGCAGACACCCAATCCCAGAATCCTTCTGGTGATGTCTCGAGTCTGGACTCATCAACAGGCACACAGACGGTCTCATCACTCCTATTGGTGTGTGTGTGTGTTACATAGAAAGGAAAAACAAATGCATTCCCACATGCACTCTTGTGAAACAACTACTACCATAACACGCACACTCACCTGCACAAAAGCATATATGCAACTGAAAAGGTTTCTCTGCGTGTACTGAAGAGAGATCCCAAAGTTCAAACAGTCAAAGCTTCAGAGCGTGACTGACTGACCCTCAATAAAACAGGAGAAGCACGTCCATCTGGATTCCACCCTGGATCAGACAGATTCTCGGAAGTTTCTGGCAGGACATTAAGACGACGTGGTGAAACAGGGTGTAAGAGTTCCCTGTACTCGGGCGCTGGCTGGACAGGGCTGCGACAGGCATCCCCCATTACTGTAGGGAGTCAGGTGGCTGAGCGGTTAGGGAATCGGGCTAGTAATCAGAAGGTTGCCAGTTCGATTCCCGGCCGTGCAAAATGACGTTGTGTCCTTGGGCGAGACACTTCACCCTACTTACCTCGGGGGGAATGTGCCTGTACTTACTGTAAGTCGCTCTGGATAAGAGCGTCTGCTAAATGACTAAATGTAAATTACTGCATCATGTGCAGGTGGTTTGACATCCAGGGGAGAGGGGGTGGAGCAGTGTAGAGGAGAGCAGAGAAGAGGGGAGAGGAGCGGACAGGAGAAAAGTGTAGAGCAGAGCAGAGGAAAAATAAACCCCCCCCAAAAATTATATATTCACAAGCATGCTCTCATGAAAAGATTGCTTACGTAACCGGCGCCACTCGAGACACAAACACTAACCTGTACATATGAATGAGCAACTGCCTGTGTCTTGTCCCTCAGTATGTTTAACTAGAGACCCAAAGTCATGTCTTCACACCATGAATGTCTGACCCCAGATAGAACAGGAGCAGCACTTGAGTTCCACACTGGATCAGAGAGATTCTCTGAAGTTTCTGGCAGGACACTAGGACAACATTCAGACCTGGGTCGGCTCTGACTAAAACAGATAGGTACACGCTCGTTCACGACAGCTGACATGCCAGCTGTTGTTGAAACACACACACATCATGCACATCCGCACATGTCCAGGTCAGGTGTGGGGGACGTGACCGGTCTCCCAGCACCATTAATGATCAAGCAGGTCTCACGGACCATGGCGAAACCTTTTTCTTTTTCGGACACGGGGCCTAACGTCTTCCTGTTTAAACATTGGCTTGTCACAAGACCTCAACGTATGCAGAAAGTGCCACCGCAAACCAAAACAATGCTGGATTTTCCATGTCCTCTGGAAATCATTTGAGTGGGACTGGGATTGGAGTTCATCCCCTTCGCGAATGGGTGCAAAAAAAAGCAGTTTTGCATCTCTCTCTATCTCTCTTTCGTTCTCTCCACCCCTCCACCAAGGAGGGGGGGGGGGGGCTGCAGGAGACAGCTGCATCCAGCTCACAGGCACTTTCCCTGGGGCCCTGTGCTGCCCAGCGCTGCCTCTCCCTTCCTCTTCACACACACCCAGACACCATCCCAGCCCAGAGACAAATCATGCTCAACTGGCACCGAGGGGCATCAACTGCCAACTCACGACCCTCTGCCTCCGTGTACGCTCCTGCATTCTCTTATTCCCTCATTCTTTTAACCCATACCCCCCCCCCTCTCCCCTCCCTCCCATCCACACTATCCTGGCCCTGTTTGAATAACGACATAGTAAATCATACGCTACATGTTCCAGACCCAGAACCTCTTCAGCGCTGCGTGTGTGTGTATGTATGTGTGTGTGTTTGTTTGAGTGTGTGTGTTTGTGTGGATGCTATCATGTACAAGCGTGGTTGTCTTTTCTTTCAAGCGTACGTCAGCCAGTAAGAGTCCATTTAAATTGTGTCAGAGACAGGATGAGAGAGGGTGAGATGAAAACAGAGAAAGGAAAAAGACAGAACAAGAGAGAGTGAGCAAGAAAAAGAGAGATATATACAGAGTGGTAGGACCTGATGAAGGAGTGTGTGGTTTAGGGTTAGCGACAAAAAACCTGGCCCTGACACCCATTAACCAGTAGTCAGGGAGTTTAGGAAACATTGTCAGGAGATTACTTGTGTGTCTAAGGGTGTGTGTGTGTTGGGGCTGGGGTGGAGGGGGGATATGTGTATGCATGAGAGAGAAAAAAACAAACGCAATGAATGTTTGTGTGAGATAGAGGGAAGATCCTATGGAAAGTTATTTCACATCAGCTCTGTTCTCATACCTAACCGACCCCATGTTTACATTGTGATTGGTTGAGACAGTGCCTTGTGCATGCCAATCGGGGAAGTGCAAAATTGTGCCCTAACCCCAGCCTTAACCCCACCTCTGACCCCAGGCCTAGCCCTTGCTCTAGCCCCAGCCCCAGCCTCTGATCTAGACCATACAAACGTTTCACTGTCAGATTAGGAAGGATTAGCAAAAAACACCAGCCCGTCCCAACTCTGCCTTATGATGCAGAGAGTACTTCAAATGAAATCTCCACACAGCACTACAGATGGCAACCCCTATTCAAGGAGAGCAACTCTGTCTCAAGCTTCCTCTCTGATTGGGTGTCTCTATGCGTCTCCGTTAAACCATGTAACCAATGGCTTGTTGAGTGATGATGAAACACCCCCCACTGGTCTAATATACATGGATTCATAGGTACACACAGCACACACACACTCTAATACACAGACGCACATCGCTCCCATAGCGCTACGCTCCTCTAGGCTGACTGCCTCAAACAGAAGCTTGGTAGGGGCTAATCTCCATTGTGTTTTAAAATGTGACACACACACACACACACACACTCTCTCACTCTCTCTCTCTCTCTCTCTCTCTCTCTCTCTCTCTCTCTCTCTCTCTCTCTCTCTCTCTCTCTCTCTCTCTCTCTCTCTCTCTCTTGACAGACGCTCTGGCTGGTATTTTTATCCATCCCCAGAGCCATTCATGGACCGCAGGCCATATCACTCTGTAAAGACAGAGGGTTCCAGAGTCACCCTCTCCAGCTCTCCCTGCCCCTGAGCACCAGGCCTGGGACATGTCTGGGGGGAGGAGGGGGTGGCAGAATGTGGAAAGAATTTAGACTGTTATCAGCCTGCCCCCCTCCTGGACCACTGAGGCACTCACATTCTCTCTCTTTTTCAGTCTCTCTTTAACACACATCCACAATTCCCCCCCCACCCCGTACATCCCCCACCACCACCACACACACACGCACCAAACATGAGCTCAGGGCTGGCCGCGGTGCAGGCCCCGTTCCCTGCTCAGCCGTGTTCCTCCACTCTCCGTGCCTCCTGTTTATCTGCCTGCTAACAGGCCAGCCTGGACCAGGAGGAGACCTGATAGGTCAGCCTGGACCAGGAAAAGACCTAGACCCAAGAAGCAGTGAGAACGCGAGAGGTTAAATCTTTGGAGGGGAGGCCTCTTGCGACACAGAGGAGTGCCGGGCAAGGGGGGTTACATTTACATTTTTACATTACATTACATTTAGTCATTTAGCAGACGCTCTTATCCAGAGCGACGTACAGTAAGTACAGGGACATTCCCCCCGAGGCAAGTAGGGTGAAGTGCCTTGCCCAAGGACACAACATCATTTGGCACGGCTGGGAATCGAACTGGCAACCTTCAGATCACTAGCCCGACTCCCTCACTACTCAGCCATCTGACTCCCCAGGTTTGCCAGGTTGCCAGGTTTGGTCGTTGCTCTTTCAGATGTGCGCCACTCGTAAAAACGCTGAGTGGAATGAAATGAATGACGGGAGGCTTGATAAGGCACCGCCGGACTTGCGTCCAACCAGTGAGACAAAGGTCGTCTGCAGCTTATCACCAGCTCCTGTTATCTCCTCTCTGTACTATTGGTGGTGGGGAGTGGGGAGGTGAGAGGGGTTATAGTCTGTGAACTCACTTATTTCAGTTACTGAGTCCAGTGGGAAGTGTGTAGTACTCAAAAAGGCAATATAGTGTGATTCCAGGGTTGTTCCACATTTGCCACTGATGCCAGTCATGACAGGACCTGACCTTAGCGGGTTCATTTTAACTAACATCCGCTTCCTGTTTTCCAGATAAACAAGCAAGCACAAGAGACTGCACTGCCAAGCTCCATTGCCTTGACATAAATCAAGCAATTAGGCTTCGACAGACAACCATGGAGATACGGGAACAGAATAACATGGCGCCTTACCTCAAAGAGATTCGAAGCCTCGTTGCCATACTGACTGGAGATGATCTCTGATTGGTCACTGTACCACTTGAGTCCGCCCAGGAAGCTGTCTGCGTCCAGGTCGCTGACGTCCAGCTCTGATAGGTCCAGCTCTGGCAGGTCTGGACAGAGGGGCTGGTCCTCACCCACTAAGGCAGCACACTGGGGGAGGGGGGGGGGGGGAGAAGAGAGGAGGACAACCACAACATTAACATTTGTAAATATGTCCACAATTCAGCTGGAAGCTTCACAGGTAAACTGACTAGTATCTGTCAAACACGCAATGTTGTTTGGGGTCTCTTAATCGATTCACAGATGTGTAGGATTGTTCTGACCATCGTGCACCATTTGTGCACTTAGCTAACCACAATATCATTAGACAGTTATTACGCAAAATAATGCCGCAAGCATTCGTGAGGCTTTGTCCAAGCTGCTGATTGACTACGTAGGCTTTGTCAGCCTCTTTTGAAAGAGAGCATGGATAGACTTGCCACCTGATTGACCATGGCGCTGCGTGTACCACTGCTATGGCCCAGATTTCATTTCTGTCACGGCTGTCTTCTCTTTCATACATTGTGATCCACACGGGAGCCCAACACCGCTAAATACTGCTTGTTCACATTACTCATCGTCCGCTTTCATGTGTCTATGCGACAGCTGTTCCACGGCTCTCCAGGCACAAATCATCGGATTCATAGAGCTGTGATCGAGGAGATCCACACTTTAAATCTTTCATCCACCTTCGCCGTGCACGAGAGGCGGGCATGGAGATCATGTCAAGACGCCAACAGTTGCAGGCTCAATGTAAACAAGTTCCAATAAGCGGGTCGCTAACCTACATTTCTTTTCCAGGTGCCAAGATGTTACAAATGTTAATTGCTTCAGCGGGCCGCGCTCGCAGCAAGGTTAGGCTCCCGCGCCAGCATTTCATCTTGGCACACGCAGTCTCACTTGAACACCATGCACCTCCCAGACGACCAAGGAGAGGACAACAAAAAGTGACACAAACTCAGGTATTTCTATTTGAATTTAGATTCCCCTCCCATGTGTCCCATATGACATGTTTGTGAATACCTGTTAATGTAAATTGTGATACAGCGTTACAAGTAGGATACTGTCAAGGAAATGTCATCATCGGACATGGCAGTGTCTCGAGGACACTGGCCACCCCGCAGGCACACCTGTCAAGCAGCTGGTCCAGGGGTCGTGCAGAGGCTGGGCGGACGGGTATGAACCGGAGTGTCATGCAGTGCAAGAGTGCAACGGACACAGTGCCAAGTGTGGAGTAAGATAAGAACCCAGATACTTTTATCACAGTTAAATTGCACTCATGATTGCACCAGCATGAGGACATAACTAATACGAGGCCGTACAAGGGGCAGCATACATGCCTGGATACAAGCCCGGACCCCCCCAGCCCCAACGAACAAATAGACATAATAAAAGTCTGACAATATGAAAACCCTATACGAAACAGGGAATTAAAGAATGTGTCAGATGTTTAAAAAAATCCCTCAAAAGATCAATTTGCTTTCAATCGTCTCATCGACTTCCAATGGTACTAAAGAAACAGCGCCGCCAGACAGTGAGCGGGGTAGAGCGCTGCTCCACAGCCGCTCTGATTTATACGCACACAGAACACACAGAGGCACCTGCTAGCTGTAGATTATTAGGAATTTGACCAGGACTCGGGAGGCAATCCCCTGATTGTAAAGAAGGGCTGCCGAAATTGCGTTGCATGATTTATGCCGAACTGTATGCACTGGCGTATTTTGAAATAAAAGCTCTGTAGAATTGGCTAAGCGTCAACACCTGATATGATCCTGGAAAAACACGCACATAGGCGTCGAGGTTTGTGCTGAAGCACAATCACCGAAGTAAGATACTAAATGTCCAAGCAAAATACATGTTTTTTTTTTCTTCCGTCACAAGTAAACCAATAATTCACTCTATCAATGCAGTGTTGAAGACTATAGTGTTGCATGAAATCATTCGCCCAAAATCTTAAAAGGGAAATAAATAAATGCATGCATACTTGGTGAATAAGTAATTAGTTTGGCTGTTATTTGTAAATAAAATGCTTTATCCCACCCCAACAATACACAGCCTGGATAATAACATTAGAAATAGTCTGTCGTCCGTATCATATCACAAAGTTATTCGTCCGATTGAATATTATCTCTATAAATGCAATAAGTCGTTGTTATCTGCACACAGCTCTGTGGACCTTTGCGTCCATAACAAATTGTATGAACATGATGCACATATTAACAAGGTTGGGGTAGGTAAATAGTACAGACATTATTTTATGCTTCGCTACTGTATAATCTCATTATTTAAGCCGTTATTACGAAATTGGAATTTAAGGAAAAACAATGTAGCTACATCTGGTAATTGTCAAGACTGTTAAGACACATCTCCCCTGCTAATCACTGCACGTAAAGACTTTGGTAGAAAGGTAGAAAATTCGTATAGAATCTCCCCATTTTGTTATAAGCAACTGAGCTAAGATTATCCAAAAGGATGTTGGCACAGGCGCGCCCGATACCGTTTACGATGCTCCAGCTACCATCGTAATGCCAGATAGCGGTCCCTATGTACAATCATAGCTTTCCTCTGGACATAAACATGCTTATAACCAAACAAACCCCGAAAAAACATATAGTTATCTTAGGATGCGTTTACGTGTGCTACAGTACAATACCTGACTGAGAAACATTTCTGTCATGCTATCTTCAAAAGCGGATACTTCTTAACAGCGGAACAGGAGCGCGTAGAGTCCGTGAATGGAAAGATCTGCAAGAGCATGTCAACATTCTTTCCGACTGCACGACATCCTAGGGACGCGGCCAGCTGCACGAGAAACCCCGCTCTCGCTGCCTACACGCAGGGATCTAACGACTAAACCAAGTGACAATATGAAGTAAAAGAAAGCAATTCTTAGCATATCCCCTTGATTTGTCAGATATTCCTGCGCTGTGATTTCCCCTCTTCAATCTCCTCAGATGAGCGTATAGCGCAGTGTGCCGACAGCAGCAAAGAAATCAGGCTCTTGGTTGTTCAGTGCGGTCCATCTTCCCAGAAACGGTCCAGAAGCGCTATAGTTGACAATAAGTTGGATATTTAGAACTGCTCACCTCTAATTCTCTCCACACCGAGTCCTGGTTACACCTGTCCCACGCCATTCAGGCACTGAATGACGGTCCGCAAAACAAAAAAAGAAATCGGGCAAAAAGAAATCCACTCGCGCTCCACTCGCTCTCACAGACAACTGCCCCTTGCTGAGAATGAACTGAGGGCACCTGTCTTACAACTGCTTTCCATCACATGACAAAGCTATTAAAAGTAGGCAGGGGAGTGACTCCCCTCTACCCCCTCCCCACTACTCGCCAATGACGTACTGGGAGCAGGCGGGGTCTGGCACTCGCATAGTAGCTCGATCTATTCCAACTATAAAACCGTTCACTTCACATGACACGGCGAGATAAAAGACACAAGATAAAAGCGATGCCGAGCACCTGAATCGTCGCTTATATGTATATCAAGACGGCACTGCCAGGCGGTGCATTGGACTTTAATATATGACAAAAATAAATAGATGTTCCGGATACCGTAGCCTGTCGCAAGCAACAAATTGACTGCACATATAATCTGTGTGGCACTAAGTAAAGCGCCACTCAAAACGGATTAACTAGACTATGTGTATCTGCCACCAAGTGAAACGTAATGCATAATACAGATTGAATACACTACTATTTGTGGACGACTTCCCATTTTTCCCAAATAGCGTAGGTCCATATGAGTACTAGAGATTGTCTTTAAAATCATTCGAAGGTATTGCGCTGTGGCTGACCTTTTGCTATCATTTCAAAATAGTTTCAACACTGCAGAGCAGACACGTCATCTAGCTGGCTATTGGTTGCATATTGTAGTAGTCTATGCCCGGCGTCTGTCAAAAAACTGTCATTCGGATACTGGTCATGTGCGTAAAAGCCGCATCCTTTTATATCCGGCAGCGTTTGTTCTTCTAAGAACTTATAAAGATATGCTACACGTTTACCCGCACGGTTAATTTAAAAGCACCGTTAACTTGAATTTCAGGTTTTTCTACCCCGTTAGGAAGTATTTTGCATGCGCAACATAGCAACACAGTTTGTTTTCTTTCCAGCAGAGCCTGTGGCTAGTTACTTAAAAGTATAACGACTGAATAAAAACGGGTTAACCCCAAATGTATGTTCACTAGTAATGCCGAACTAGTTTATATATTTTTAGTAGTTCATACATTCATATTCTTTACCGGACTTTTGAAATAAAAGTGCAGATGATAGTATCAACCGTGTATATAGTGGAAACACGGAGTGTATACGAAACATCACCAGAGAAAACAATAATAAAACCTCTGTGGATATTTCAAACAAAGTGGGTCACCAGACTCGTGGGGGGCGAACAGCCTACTTATTGTCTGAGGCTCCACCGGTTAAAAAACATTTCTAACATTTACAAGTCTCTTAAACTAATGGAAGATTCATTAAGTGGTATGAGGTCGATTTTAAACATAGGTACACTAAATAGTCAGCTTTTGTGAGTGCAGAAAACCTTATTGTTAAGAAATCAAATATTCAAAGCTTATAATATGTCTTAAACCTTAACGTTTTTCTTCCTGAGTGAAACACCTGCATGGTCATCTATATAACAAATACTAACCCTAGTAAATATAAATCTAACTACTTATCAAACGTGGAACTCATATTAATTCATTGCAACTAATCTGCACATTAAGGAATTCCGTCCATGGTACTGAGAGATTCACCTGTGCATGCAAAGAGTAATTGTCTCCCTAAATTAGCAAGCAGGAAATTGCACGGTAAAACGTAAAGAAGTGGCTGGCGCTGGGATTGTGGCACACAAACGAAGTGGAAGTGTGTGTGGCTGCTTATTGCCTTCCGAGGACCTACCTCCTCACCAGCGCGCACACACACACACACACACACACATCTGGTTCACCGGGCCCGCCACACACTCCTCAGCCAAGTGTGCCCTGAGCAGGTGGTGTGCAGTGACCTCACCAGGCCCAGATGGAGCCCAGCCACACACATCGTACATGGGACCAAAGGAGTGACACACAACTCAATGGATGGTGGCCTTGCAAGTATGGCGGAAATAAAACATCAAGACAACGGAGGTACAGCCTCGCGAATCACATGCGACAGATGCAACAATGCTACGAACTCATGCTGTGCCGCCATTGGGGGACCAGAGGAATGACGCTCTGCAGTGACGCTCGGAGTATCGGAGACATCAAGCACTAGGATTGCATTGTTTTATCATCCAGGACAGCCCTATGGGTGACGTTGGATATCAAACAGATGCTGGAATGGCTTTGTCTTCAGCAGAGGCACAACTCACACTTTAGAGCATTATCTGATTGTACCCTTCATACCAATTAAGACAACAGCAGCTAAAAATAGATAGGACTGCTGTGTGTTATTTTTTCTGTCGACAAGGATCGGATTTCTTCTCTTTCTTCATGATATATATTTTTGCTAGTGCGGGAGCCGCGCTGCTTGTTTGTTTAGATTGGCAGAGCCTTATAGATTTTGGAATCATCTCCATGTTTTGAAGCCGAGGATGTGTTTGAAGACGATGTGTTTGAGGAGGGTGTGGTGGATGGTGTTGGAAGCAGTCAGCTGTTAGGGGTGAATACTCTTCACACCCCGCCCTACACCCCCTCTGGCCTCAGGAGCGGAGAGGTGGTGGTTGGGGGAGGGGGGTGGGGAATTGCCCGGGGCCCGTCGGACGAAGGCTTCCACACGCGACGGGCAAGCTGGGAACCTCTCTACTGTTCATCGGTGGAGGTGTAGGGGATCCCAGATAGATAAGCTGGATAGCCCCTAATGGATTTAGTTGTCACTGGTAATTGTCTAAGACACTGTTACTTCACGGTGTCGGGGAAACCACAGATGGGGTAGAAGGCAGAACGGTAGAGCGGCGTGGCCAAGGCCGAGTGCTGGCTGTGGGGAGCTCTCATCCTGGGACAAAAGATAGCTGCGAGGTTTGCTTTCACACCAGCTTACATTAAGACCTCCCTCTAGATGTTCCCCCTCAGAGGGGCCGTCCTACAGTAGGAGGCGTGAAGAGTTGTTCACGCCCGCTCGCTGCTTGGGGTATTGTCGCGTGACAGACTTGGCCGCGACGAGTCTAAGAAGCTCTCGAAGATCTAGACCACCGATTTTTCACAATTCCACGGTTTGAAATAGTCTTTCTCGTTGAAAGTACTTCTCAATTTATTTAGCCTAATTTCAATTTGACGGTATCATTTATCCCGTATTGCAGGTTTGCTCCTGTATTGGTTTTGTGCTACAGCCATAGTGGCATCCACAGTTTATGTGTAAGATATGATCAACTTGTGTGTGTGGTGGATGAAGGAACCCATTGGATTGAAAATATGTGTGTGTGCCACTGGTCTGCAGGGTCTGCTCTGTGTTTGGGGGGGGTTAATCACTGTGAGGCAGGAGATATCTTCCATCAACATGTATCCTAACATCTGGCCAGTTCGTAACCCACTGGCTGAACTCACACTAGTTTCTCATTGGTCAGAGACAGGAGATCTCACTTCCTCTTCAAGTACTGTTCCTGTGAGTGATAACGTGCCCAGTTCTCTGCTTAATGTTCCTCCGGGGCTGACAGCCTGGTCTTCTGCTCTAGGGTTCATGTGTTCTGCTCTGGATGAAGGGGGAAGTGGTCATGTTTCACTATGGTCCGGGCCGTGGCTGACCAGTTGACCACAGGAAGTGTAACAGGATCCATATATGTTCCCTGAATGCACAGTACCATCCTATTGATATCAAATGATGGACACAGGACTTCCTAAACTGTAAGACACACAACGGGCCTGACCACAATGAGGTCATAGCTCGAGAAGGAAGACTTCCACTATGTTCCATACATCCAATATACATGTGCTGAACAATCTAGATCCTTCTTTGAAACAAGTAAAAATAGGTGGACGGGCCACAACACAAACTAATGGAAACAGTACGCCTGTGAGCTTTTCCAACTTGATATGGAGGAGGACACATAAAACCAAATCCGAGAAGTCGGGTCTCGTACGACTCACTTCAACAATAACAAGAGTGACAATTCTTTCCGTGAAGGACACCACATTACACCGCGATGCCTAGCACATGCATAAGCAGCCAGATTCAAGAGAGGCCATTAGATTAGCACCTTGTGCTTTTCCACACCCTACCCATTGGCAAGCTGCTATACACTTCTCCTTCAAAGAAGATACGTCCCTCTCTCCCCCCCCCTCCCCCCTTCCTTGTACACTGCCCTTCATAGAAGGCTTCAGCCCTCCACCAGCAGCTTGCTGAGTGTGTAATCCTTTCCATCAATGAACTCCACTGTGTCATTTAGCAGGTCTCAGGGTGGCGGGCATTCTCCCTGTGGAGAGTCCAGCTCGCGTTATTAAGGCAAATGGCATGAAGGGGGCCGTGGCGAGTTAGGCCGAGCAGAGCCTTGAAATTGAAAATAACATTGGTCCCACGCAGGGCCGGTAAACACAAAAGGGGCTGGGGGCTCGGTGGGAGGTACCACCCCGCTCCCCCCCCCCCCCCCCCCCCCCCCCCCGCAGACCAATAATATCACGGTGGCTCTGAGAGAATATGCTGGAAGTCTCTTGTCGGAGCTTCCCCGATGCAAGGGGCTGTTGCTGGGCTTGTTTAAACCCACCAGCCAGTCATGAAAGATGCATGCGTGGTGTGAGGGCGTGCGGCGGGTAGAGGCGGCCCATGTAATGGGCTGGGTAGGAAGAAGCTGCGGTACGCCAACACTTCAGGGTTCATGCTGGCGGGGGGCACTTTGGGCTTTTGCTTGGGTGGCACTCTGGAGGGATGTTAAAGTCATGGACCATGAGGGCTGGGCTACAAACACATACTAATGCAAGTCCCCACGCCAATGTTTCCATAAAACAGAATTTTAAGAGTGTTGTAAAGTTCCAGCAGATGCCAAATGTTGTTTACCTGTCCTCAGGGTGACAGTAGCTAGAAGTGTACGTGCAGAGCAGATTAATAAAGAGGTTAACCTAGCTAGTTAGTGTTAAAGTTAACACCTAGTGTTACAGATTAATACCAAGGTTAATTTTTCAGGTATTTAAAGAGGTTAATCTAGCTAGTTAATGTTACAGGATATACTAATACAGAGGTTAATTTAGCTAGTTAATATTACAGATGAATACAGACATTAATATAGCTAGCTAGTGTTACAGATTAATACAAAGGTTAACATAGTTTAGTGTTACAGATTAATACAGAGGTTAACCTAGTTTAGTGTTACAGATTAATACAGAGGTTAACATAGTTTAGTGTTACAGATTAATACAGAGGTTAACCTATTTTTGTGTTACAGAACAGAGTAATACAAAGGTTAACCTGCAATACAGCAGTGCATCTAGCAATATTCAAATGAAGACATCTCTTGTCATGACAATCTTCCGCAAAAAATACAAAACAAAGAAACACAGTGGGTCACATGATACAAAGTTCATCTGTTTCACAAAAACATGTGAAATACAAACAGTTTAGATTCGGCCACAAAGACATCCAGGACAATGTTGATGATCGTTATTGTGGTTTGTTCTCCCGGCCCCCAAGGCACCACCACTACAAGATGGCGCGGATTCCGAAAAATAATATTAAAGGCATGTTGGAGATACTTGGACAGCGAGTCTCGTGTTCCTTATGTACTCTTAGTACTGGCCTGGTGCCAGAGCAGAACTAGGTCAGGTGGAGTGCAGTCTGCCTGCCGGAACCCCATGTTCAACCCACATCCAGGGAGGAAGAGAGGGGAGGAGGAGAGGAGAAGGAGGGGAGGAGGAAGAGAGGGGAGGAGGAGAGGAGAAGGAGGGGAGGAGGAAGGAGGGGAGGAGGAGAGGAGAAGGAGGGGAGGAGGAAGGAGGGGAGGAGGAGAGGAGAAGGAGTGTAGGAGGAAGGAGGGGAGGAGGAGAGGAGGGGAGGAGGAGAGGAGAAGGAGTGTAGGAGGAAGGAGGGGAGGAGGAAGGAGGGGAGGAGGAGAGGAGAAGGAGGGGAGGAGGAAGGAGGGGAGGAGGAAGAGAGGGGAGGAGGAGAGGAGAAGGAGTGTAGGAGGAAGGAGGGGAGGAGGAAGGAGGGGAGGAGGAGAGGAGAAGGAGTGTAGGAGGAAGGAGGGGAGGAGGAAGAGAGGGGAGGAGGAGAGGAGAAGGAGTGTAGGAGGAAGGAGGGGAGGAGGAAGAGAGGGGAGGAGGAGAGGAGAAGGAGTGTAGGAGGGGAGGAGGAAGGAGGGGAGGAGGAGAGGAGAAGGAGTGTAGGAGGAAGGAGGGGAGGAGGAGGGGAGGGGGAAAGGAATAGGAGAAGGAAAGGAGGAGGAAGGTAGAACAGGAGGAGGGGTGGGAGAGGGGAGGAGGTTGTGGGGATGCACAGGTAGAAATTTCTAGAGCAGCACAACGCAGGATTCCTTTTTACCCCATATATCACGGAAACGTGAGCAACTAACGCTACGCCCCACGGTCCAGTGCAGGCCTAATTATTTTGAGGAATGAAAAGAGTCGGAGAGAGAGAGAGAAACCATGTGAATGTGCATTTCTTTCATGCGGCCTGCATACGGGGTGTGTAACCACAAGCCCGGAAAAATCCTTACGGCACAATAAAACTGATTGTATCATCACCTTTTTTTTCCCCTTACAGGGTGCATTTGTACTTCTCTTTTCATCCACTCCTGAAAGGAGCGTGTACCGCGGAGGACAGCCGTTAAAGGAGGAGAGGAAAGAGCAGGGGAGGAGTGCGAAGGGAAGGCGCAGTTGATTCCCATTTTCACTGAGGCACTGTCAGAGAGAGAGAGAGAGAGAGAAAGAGAGAGAGACATGACGGATACAGATGGACAGAGAGTGGGCGCCCAGTGACAGAGGAGGGGGACGTAAAAAAAAAGAGAGCGATAGAGAGAGAGAGATAGCAGCAGATGAAGAGGGTGCAGGTGGATGGATTCAAGGGGACAGATATGGAGAAGAAGATGGAGAGATTGGGTGACAAGAAGAAAAAGTGATTAGCAGGGGCGTGGACGGTGGGGCGACGGGAGGCCTGGAGGGAGGGCTGGAGGGACGAGAAACTTCCCCGTCCTCTCCCTCCCTCCCCCCCCCCCCGTATCACAAGCCCCCCGAATAAACAAGAGCTGACAGCCCCTCCCTCCCCCCCATCCCTCTATCTCTCGTCGTCGCGAGCCTGGCGACTCTCCATCCCTCATGGCCTGACTCAGCCCGACTGACCATACACCAGCCCCTCTGTCATGGCGCGTTATCGCGTCGATAATCTAAATACATGTTAGGCCCCTTTCCTTCCCCCCCCCCCCCCCCCCCCTCCACACACGCACACTTTCCCGTCACGGTCAGATATCTTCCTGCTTACGATGTGTATCTGGGGCCACACGTGCTATATATTCATTTACAGGAAGGTCTTTCAATCCGCACGCACACACACACATACTGTACACACAAACATTCTCTCTCTCTTACACACACAAATACAAACACACACACACACAGCAAATATGACCTAAGCACCCTGGGTGAGTATAGTGTTACGAGAAAGTGCCGTTGTGCTGTAATCCTGCAATCCCCTTTGTAAATGATATCTAACAGGAGGAACTAATGAATTGAGAAGAGGGTTCTATTCATTGATGGTGTTTTGAGATCTCTCAATCTACTCCACAAAGAACTGAAATGTTTTGGCAAACGTCCAACACCTTTGAAGTGCGAGAGGACGTAAGCCGATTTTCAAGGGAGCTAAGTGCCGGTAGTGTGGGTAGCTTCAGCCGTCGGTCGAGGCGTCGGTGTGGTTCTCACAGGCCCCCGTCCTCCACCCCGAGGTCAGTCCTGATGGCCAATCCAGACAGATAGTTTCTATAACGGCTCGCACTGACAGACACTCAGCTTGTGCTTGTCTGTTTTCTTGTCAGCTCTTTGATGCTCAGCCGCCCCCCCACCCCTGCACCTCACCTCACCTCACCACCCTACCCACGCCTCTCCTGACTTCTGCTCTCTCTGTCTCTCTCTCTCTCTCTCTCTCTCTCTCTCTCTCTCTCTCTCTCTCTCTCTCTCTCCTTCTCTCTGTTTCTCTCTCTCACCCCTATGCTATCTCTCCATTTCACTCCTTCACTTCCCTTCCCTCCCTCCCTCTCTCTATCATTCTCTTGCTCTCTCTCCCTCTGTTCCTATCATCCCTCCCTCTTTCTTTCCACCTCTCTCCACCCCCCTTCACATCCCACCTTCCCTCCCGCTTTCTCCCTCCCCCTCCCTTCACCTGTCTCCCTCCCTCTTTCTCTCCCTGTCTCTCCCACTCTCTCTCCCCTCATCACTTCCTCTCTGTCTTTCTGTTCTCCCTCACATGGCGCTCTGCGACCATTGGGACGCCCGTCGCCACGGTAAACAGGATTAATCAGCGCTGGCGCCGGAGCACTCTGGTCCAGATGACGCGTGTAATTAAGGAGTAATTGGCACGTCATCTCTACATGAGGAAGGATGACATGCAGGGACGCCACGCCGCTAGCATTATACCCACTGGAGCTATGAAGTCCGCTAACTCCCCCCTCCCCCCCCGGACCCCTTCCCTCGACCTCTGACCCTGCGAGCGGCCATTCTCTCTCCACCGACTTCCGCTAACTCGCTCCCCGGCATTGTGATTCGCTTGCTTACTTGTTTATTTACATGCTAACACACTTAAACAGTAATTTGCTAACTCATTCATTTATTTACATGCTAACCCACTTACGGGCGTTCGCTAGCGCGGACTTATTCATTTATCCACATCCGAGATGACACTGTCGCTTGCTAGCATATTCATTCATGCACACAGGAAGTCACTTACGCTTTTCCTTTTTTAATTGCTTCTGTGCACTCACAGTGACTGGCTTTACAGGGTTCTATGTAATGTGGAGATGGCCGAGATGCCCTTAGATGTTTGAGGTCGCCCTGGCTTCAACAAAAGCTGAGGACTGAGCCCTTATCTCAGCTCCGAGCTGGGGGCAGATCTGGGAGGCGTCAGAGCCAGGACTGGGATTCACCCTTGTGTGTTTTATTGCATGGTGGTATTTTGCAGTCAGGAATGACAAAGAACATGTGGGGGCCTGCTTGAGCTGATGAGCACAGCGCAGATCAACTTGACATTTAGATTGTGTACGTGGATATATATCGAGAGAGAGAAAGAGCTTTGTTGACCATGTACATGTTCTTGCCAGGTTGCTGGTTACTACATGAGAGGGGCCTGATAGGAAGGATGGGCAAGACCTGACGGATGAGGGGGGGGGAGGGAGGGGAGTTGGTAGTGGGCGCCCTGGCTGGCAAGGGAGGGGGGTTGCTGGTGCGAGGGACAGATAACCTAAGAGATAGCTGCGGGGTCATTTGCAGCGTGCTCCCTATCTCAGTGGACGCCCATGAGTTGTGCTTGGGGGGGGGGGGGGGGGGGGGAGGGACGCCATAATGGCAGCGCAAATGGCTCATGGAGATCTCCCAGTTGTTTTTCATCACATCAATTTCACGCCACGGCACCGCCAGGTTCCTCTGACATGCAACAAGGTGGGGACGGAGGGAAGGAGAAAAAGATAGACAGGAAATAAGAGTGAGAGACAGTCGAGGGAGATTGAGGGAAGAAATGGAGAACACAAGATAGATATAGTGAGTGAGTGTATGCTCCTACGCTTGGCTTTTAGGGGATGTGTGTGTGTGTGTGTGCGCGCGCATTTGTGTGTGTACACACGCGCTCTTGAAGGTTGAGCTGTGTAAGGTGTGTCTGAAGGTATTTTTTTGGGGTGTGAGAATACTTGCTTAGCATTTATGTGTGTGGGGAAAACAAGCGGTTTTATATTAGATTATGGAAAAAAGAAACGTGAGGGCTGTGAGGGCACATTCCCTCAGATTGCAGCTGGTGCAAAGATATTTCAGATCTCCTGGAGTGTCTTTCATTCTGATTCTATCTTCAAGGGATGCCTGCTGCCACGATTCCTCCAAATGTTCCTTTCGACTGACCCTTTGTGAGTGCTAGTCTTAAAATTTCATCTGTGCTGCGAACCAACCTGTCAATATAACCCTACTATCCCTCTGAAGACATCTAAAGGGTCCACTCAAACACGCAGGACGGTGAATATTTAACCCCACAGTGTTTTATTGGTGTCAGGACCTGAATGTTCGTTTTTTTCCGTTCTTCCAGACGAATATCTTTTGGATCCACCCCTCGTGCGCTATGGGGGGCAACTACAGAATCAGAACCAAAGAGAGTTGATTTTCAACTGACATGACGGAAACAAAAAATACATGTTTCAACCTCTACAAATCTATTTCTATTTGTAGAAATAGAAATAGATTTCTTTGGAAAGCAAAATGCATCTGGAAAGCAAAAAGAGCAGGCCGTGTTGTACACTTAGAACACAAGCGAGCCAACCACTCCACTCCACAAGACTGACAGTGCTGCAAGCCTGGGGGAAAACCTAACTCAAACAAGCCCCTAACTTATCGGACGATCTCGCCTCCACATAATTAATGACGGCGCATTTTTAATTACCCCTGCGTGGCGGTGGGCACTATGGCTTTGTTTATGAAACCCTGCTGATCCCCATATTAACAGAGTTAGCTTAATGATAGAGGTATTTCACTTAATAGCATTTTTATTACTCTCCGTAAGTATGTGGCGATTAATTAGCGCCAGGCGAATTAAGTTCCTCTCCTGTAATGGCCTACCAACACAGGACATCATTACCCATATCCAGAATCATCCATAACGGAGGGGAGTCAGGTGGCCCTGATGGTGGTGGTGGTGGCGATGGGGGGGATGAATATTCCCTGGCATCGATGAGAGGTTTCCTAGCACGGATGTGTGCAGCGCGTCCGAGGGAGATGACAGACCCGGAAAGTTCTGTGATTCATGATTCACAGCGGCCTCAGAGAAAATACGTTTGAGAAGACAATTTGTGCCAAGTGAAAGTGGGCACTAGCTCTGTTTGAACAGATAATTCCTGAATTAAAGATGGAGTGATAAGGGAGGCAACGACCGTCATGAAGAAAGGAACGGAGAGTGAAAGAGAAAGAGTGAGAGAGGAGAGGGGGAGAGAATAGATGAAGTGAGGGAAAGGTTTCACTCCATTCAAAAGATGCTGTGGAATAATAGACCTCACAGATGTAAATGAAGTCAAATCTTCTGAGCCTGGATGTGAAGGTAATCTAGGGTGAGAGAACACCGTCTGTGTCTTATGTAGGAGGAAATGCAGAGACAGCAAAAGTGACGAGAGCCACTGGTCTGACTGTGGGAATTGGGAACGGATTGAAATGGCAACGGGTGCAATATCTCTAAGCCTTTTTCGACAACTGCGTGAACCCATTCCATTTCTACGACACACTAGTTTCAGTTAAGGTTGTCTCAACAGGAACATGGATCACTCTTTCTGTTTCTCTCTCTTTTTCTCTCTGCATTTATCTTTCTTCTGTCTCTCTCTCACTTACGCTCTCTGTCTCTCTCTCACACACACACACACACACACACACCTACACACACACATACACAAAGCCAAGTGCCAGAGATTAAAGCTTTAATTCAGAGGGAGGATGAAACAGGAGCTAGGCATACAGTGTCAATGCTAATGTTGGAGGTTATCTCCACTGCTGACTGCTATTCCAAAGCTTTGTAGTCTGTTGCACTCTGCATGCAAATGCTAACTACAATGACCCGCTGTGGCCCCATATCTTCTTGTAAACTCTTGTTTTTATCTTTGATAAGCTCTGGCAGTGTGTGAGAGTGTGTGAGTGTGTGCGAGCCTCTGAACAGGTGCAGTCCCTCAGCGCAAGAGTATAGACTGACCCCTCCACGGGTCTGCTAATGTGTGTGTCACTCACCGCGGTGCGTGTTTGCGAGTGTGTGTCGCCCGCACACACCCGTCGAACCCGCAGAGCGTCCACGAACCAGATATAGGTTGTCGCTGGCATGCCGTCTGTGGCGGGCTGTACTACCGACCGTGGCTGGCCTTGCGTGGGCGCCAGCTGGAGGGGGTCGGGGGGCACACGGTGCCCCGTGCCAGGGTGTCCCGTGGAGGGAGGAGAAACAGGGGTCTGGTCATAGAGAAAGGCAGGCTGGCAGCATCCAGCCGTCATTAACAATGCAGCAACACTGAACGCACCCATTAATCCAGCCCTGCTGCGGTCATTCAGCCCAGCCTTGTGTACAGTCTATAAAACCCACCAATTAAAACAAGTGCGTTTGGCTTTCCCAGGGCCTACGGACAATCGTAATGGGTTCTTCTGGCTCACAGAACAATGTTATCAGGAAGAGACCAGCTCAGCCAGACGTATAGAAGAGATGGATTGGAAATTGGATGATGGAATGATCAGATTATTCTTCTTATAAAAAAAAAAGAAGAGATTTCGGTGAAGCCTTGATAATAAAAACAAGTCATGTACATACTCTATGTAAATCACGATAATGGCCTCTTTTAGACAATTTTTAGACTTGAATCGTTCATAACTGCTCATTAGAATACGAGAAGTGGTTCTATCAAGATGGATAGGTCATATCAGTCACATGGGCTGCTGGAATATCCCGGAAGACTGGGACTGCGATCACCATGGTAACATGCTAATCGAAACCTCTGTCACTGGAGAGAACAATGTCACAACAATGACGAAGGACACCCCGATGTTGAACCGTTGACAGTTGACAGCGAGTCTCTACGACTTCGTAAATCTTACTCGCTTACAAGATATCTATACGGGGGTCCTTCCAGCCTGGAAATTCAAGCTGACGTGGATGTCAGCTCCATGGGTGTGTGACATGATTGTGACAGGTTGCCGTGGTGACTGTGACAGGGCTTCTGGGAAGGTGCTAAGATCTGGGCCTTTGAAGCATTGAGGCCTGGTCTGTAACAGGAGTAGGTTACAACAAGCCAGGTCACATGGTTCTCTTGAGGAACATAGTCTGAGTTCAGAATGTAACCCACATCTCGTCCCCTGCCCGGGTGGACCCTTCCCTATTTCCCTACTGTATGTAAGAATCCTCTCCCCCCCCCACAAAAATGTAGGAAGTCGTCGTTGTCTCCCCCCCCCCAATATGAGGTTTCCAAGGCCAACAATGTGTGCTAAGTACAGAGGGAACCTCGTGTCATTTTCAAAGGAAACGTTTGTCGTAAAATTTGGGGACAGTATGCACCACGTTATAAATTAACTGCGGACGCCATCCAGGTATGCATGGCTTTTCACTCGAAAGAAACACAAGTACAAAACATGAAGTGGAGACATTCACCATAAGCAGAGCTGAGCCCTTTGTGCTGGGATTCGTTCCTGCATTCAGTGGTACATGTGTGGGGGGGTTCCAGACAGATGGCATGTTTTCCAGTGTGAGAAAGACAACACCTATATCCTGAATCCTGTCTACTGTCACTGCCTGAAAACCCACAACCACCCACCCAGCCCATTCACACTGCAAGACCACACTGGGAGAAGCAATTTGTCTTCCAGGGCCTTTATACAGTCCCACGCCTAGGAACGAGCACTGAGATTCAAATCTTTTATATCTCTTTGTTTCCATTGTAAAGACTTAGTGAGGGAGAGAGAGAGAGAAAAAAAAAACACGTTTGACCGAAGCCCAGTCGATTATCTCCCAGGTGTGTGACCGGCGTGATTGTAAGCGATCCTCGGCGTTCCCACGAGTCCCTGGACTGAAATGGGCAGAATTAGCTCAGAACAAAACCCAATTCAGCAGAAGTGAAGAAACAGCAGTTTTAAATAAAAACGGGAGAGAGAATGCCGAGAAAAGACTCCTTGCTGGAGATGAAGTTAAATCTCGGTCTTCTTTTTCCCTCTGCCCCCCCCCCCGCCTTCCCCCCCTAACACAGTGAATCATATAGTCCGGCCCTTCAATAAACTATGGGGCTGGGATTGTGTCTGTGGCGGTTCCAATACCTTTTTGTACTGAGGTTAATTACTGGCGAGGCATGAGAAAATTACATTCTCAAAATAAAGTATTCTGATTGGCTCCTCCAACGGCTATTTTAAGTCGTGCATGGTTTCCATAGGAGATTGCTAGGAAACCGGATTTGCAGACTTGTCCGATATCAAGTAACCTCATTTCAAGTCCCCTATTACAGTCACTGTTCTGACATGCAAATTACCTTCTTTTTCCCAGAGCCCAAACATGATTTCTCTCTCATGCAGATTAAGCTATCCCTGTACTTCAGCTCCCAGTGTAGTATGAACACAGACCTTCTTCTTCTATTGATAGCCATGTACTTCCCTCACTCTTCTATTTCTGGGCAGAATGCAGCCTTGCTGAAGCATTGGATCCCAGTACAGAGGAATGGTATTGGGGAGACTGACATTAGAAAAAGGTTAGGGCGGAGATATTCTCATGCATTTGCTGCTGCCCTCCTATAGGCTACGGCGAGCCAGGGCTTCCATGAGGGAGAGAGGGCGAGGGGAAAGGTGAAGGGGTCAACACAGACCTTCAGTCAATCCTTAACTACTGAGAGGCTGGTGAAGAGAGCGGAGGCAGCGAGGTGAACCAGGGAGCTCCCTGCAGCAGCGGTGCTCAGCGCGCTGGGCCCGGGGGCTGCTGCGGTGTGCGGGGGGGGATCTCATGACTCCGCTCCCGGGGCCATGATTGGGCCTTTTCCTCGCCGCTGAAAATCTTATTTACTCCCTTCGCCTTCCACATGAGATGGCGACGTCAAGCATGGTTTGCGTCCGCTGAGCTCTCGCTCGGCTGCCTGTCCCGCACGCAGGCTCGCACACATCAAGGATAATAAATATGTGTGTGTGTGTGCGTAGGGAGGGAGGAGAGTCAGCGTACCACGGCGAGGCTGGAGGGACATGTATGATCTTGGGATCCGGGAGTCATGGAGTGTGTTTTATTATCGCTGATGCCTTTGCGCGTCACGTGAGAGTTAACACTGTTTTAGGCTGCAATGAGCATGTAATCACAAACTGCCAACCCGAGACCAGGGGGGCCCAGCCGGGCGGGCCAACTACCCTGGAACCAGGAAATGTCAGCTAGATTGTGTTGTAAATAATAAATGACGCTGGTCATCTTTGGTGGGATTAACTTCAAATTGTCTGCCATAATGACTCCTTTCTGTGATTTGAGGCTCTTTGCCAGACACTCTCCGATGGTTGCCTCCTTCAGAAATGTGGACAAGTCGACATTTGACCAAGAACACCCAACCAACTGTCACAGGGGTACGGAGGGGGACGGGGGTGGAGGGTGGGGCGAGGGGGGGGGGGGGTCTCACATGCAGCTGTGGAACAGCCCACACCAAGAGAGGAAGCTGGGTAGGATGAAAGCTCTATATGGCCGAGGACCACACTTCTTCAGGGGGCTGCTGCCTTCAGAAACTCCCCTTCCTGCCCCTTGAGATGGACCATCAAGCCAGGCGTCATCGCTGACCCTCCTGGAGGTGTGACATGCTTTGTTCCTAATGACCCACTCATACCTACCCCCAGGAGGCAACATTTTGGTGATGGTCCCCCGTCAGTTTCAGGGGATTAAAGGGATGGTTAAATTGCTCGACGGTTACCAATTCCTTCAGTGGAGCTTTGAAGACAGACTCCAAGTATGGGCCATGTGATCAGAGTACATAAGTACACCAGGTACAATACATAAGCACGCTCCGGGCAAAGATGGCACGAGCCAGATTAGGTTTTGGAGGGCCATGGTTGCCTGTGCTACAGCACAAGAAGTCTACCGGCTAGCATGCCCTCCAACCAGTTCAGTTCAACAAATAG
>NW_026911235.1:0-18477 GCF_963692335.1 Osmerus eperlanus | reverse complement strand
GGGCACTCGATAATCACGTTCCAATTTGGGAGCCCTCGGTCGCTGTTTATTCTGTGGGAAGCTGAACACTCCCCGAAGTGTACCGGATTGTTTCGCCCGCCGAATCGAAACGGACCAATTTGAGATTAGCGCTTTTGTTTTCCCGCCTCTCCCAGGAGCTATTAGGGAATGTGAATTAAGGCTAATGGCTTTCCCGCAGTCTGTTTCCCCCGCGAGATGGCCGCTCTCATCTTGGTGTGCGATCGCCCGCCATGATTTCATATAATGGAGACGCCTCTGACGGCTCCTAAGAGGGTGCTGCGCCAGGACTTACTGCCTCCATGCTGGACGGAAACTGAGTTAAATACAAAACGAGGACCGAATTACACCTCCGCTAGATCCCCTCCTCCCTGCTAGTCTTACTGTAGATTTGTGAGGTGATTTTTTTTTTTCTTTTAGTTACTGTATAGAAGATTATTGTTCTATGTAACGGCTCCATGAAGTAATTTATCATTTGTCTTGTTACTCTCTAAAGCGTTTTTGTGAGTCTTCTGTGAAAAGCGTATACGACCATACGAATTGAATTGAATTGAATCGAATCGAATCGAATCGAATCGAAAGTTGAAGTGTGGATTCTAACATGGCTCCACACTGTGCCGTAGTCTGATTCACAGCATAGCCACACGGGTGATCAAGCTGGCCCACGCTAAGACCAGCCTGGCCCTGGCCCCGGCCCTGGTGGAGACCTACAGCCGCCTGCTGGTCTACATGGAGATCGAGTCTCTCGGGATCAAGGGATTCATCAGTGAGTCCACTCTTAGAGTGCACGCGGAACTACAGTGCCCTCCATAACGTTTAGGACCCATGATTTATTTATTTGCCTCAGTGTTCGACAATTTCAGATTTGTAATAAAAAATCAAATGGCAAATCAGAGGCAAACCAAGACAAAATGGGTCTTTGTCCAAAACATTACGGAGGGCACTGTATAACCATGTCCTTCAGGATGTGAAGGAACTAGCTGAAAGCATTTGTTTCAATGCTATTTTTTCCTTTCATTAAGATTAATTACTGCAGATGAGATATAACATCAGTGTATTAGTCTTCATTTTAAACGTTTTATTTTTAGTGCTGTAATGTTAAGTGCTTTGAGTTTGAGGATAAATTAATGTAAATGAAATGCATTTCTATTCATTATTTATGAGTTAGTTATTTATTTATGGATTGTTTCCCAGCTTGCAGCTCTGTGTTGGCTGTTTGGTATTATAGAGTGACTGAATGAATGTGTTAATATTAACCCCCCTGCCCTCGCCCAGGCCAGCTCCTGCCCAACGTGTTCAAGTCGCATGCCTGGGGCATCCTGCACACCCTGCTGGAGATGTTCAGCTACCGCATGCACCACATCCAGCCCCACTACCGCGTGCAGCTGCTGAGCCACCTGCACTCGCTGGCCGCCGTGCCCCAGACCAACCAGAATCAGCTACACCTGTGGTCAGTGCCCTCCATCCATCTGTTAGCATGTTAGCCTGTTATTGTTTTACATTCATCTGCACGCCACTGTGCCCCAGACCAAATATAACCAGCTGCACTTGTGGTCAGTGCCGTCCATCTGTCCGTTAGCACGTTAGCCTGTTATTGTTTTGCGTTCATCGGTGTGCTGCTGTGCTGTACCACAGACCAACCAGAGCTAGCTGCACCTGTGGTCAGTGCTGTCCGTCTGTCTGTCTGTTCACGTGTTAGTTTATTATCGTTTTGCATTCACCTGTGTGCCACTGTGCCCCAGACCAACAAGAAACAGCTGCACCTGTGGTCAGGGCCATCCATCTGTCATCATGTTGGCACGTTAGCCTATTATTGTTTTTTCATTCGTCTGTGTGCTGCCGTGGCCCAGACCAATCAGAACAGCTGCACCTGTGGTCAGTTTCGTCCAGAACCATACCAGCGACCCATTCTTTCATTATTTCACTGTGCGATATGGCATCATGTTAGCACGTTAGCCTATCCTTCTTTTGCATTCATTTGTGTGCCGCTCTGCCCCAGACCAACCAGAACCAGCTGTACCTGTAGTCAGTGCTGTCCTTAGCCACACCAGGGACACCTTCAGTCATTATTTCATTGTGTAATGTCATCTCGTTAGCACGTTAGCCTATGATCGTTTTGCATTGACGTCTGGCAACAACAACCATTCCATGGTAAACATCACTTAGATCACATTTCTTCCCCATTCTGACATTTGGTCTGAAAAACAGCTGAACCTCTTGACCACATCTGCATGCTTGTATGCATTTGGTTGCTGTCACGTGATTGGCTGATTAAATATTTGCATTAACAAGCTGGTGTACAGATCTACCTAATGAAGTGTTCACTGAGTGTATATTGAAAACATTGTTGTGAAATATGTTTTTCACTACAGAAGAAAACAAGACCATATTTATAATGTAGATGGGTCTTTGCAGTGTCAGTATCTTTGGCCTTTGCAGATTCAGTGTCTTTCGTCTTTGCTGGTGGGTCTAAAAGCTTCTGAGTAGAGAAACGGCTCTAGCGTGTCTAATGCAGCACGAAGCCAACCGGCTTGTGTGATCTTGACAGGGTGTGTGTGCGTGTGTGTTTGTGTTTACAGTGTGGAGAGTACAGCCCTGAGGTTGATCACTGCACTGGGGAGTTCAGAAGTTCAGCCCCAGTTCACGCGGTTCCTGAACGACCCCAAGACGGTTCTGTCCGCCGAATCGGAGGAGTTGAACCGAGCCCTTATCCTCACGCTGGCCAGAGCGACGCACGTGACAGGTCAGTGTTGAGCCCAGACCCACACCTTAACACTGGACATGCCATGGTTTTTATTTATTTATTTATTTATTTATTTATTTATTTATTTATTTATTTATTTATTTATTTATTTATTTATTTTATTTTTTTACTACCTCCAGGCCTGATTCCCCACCGGGTCAGGCTTTTCCAGTATTACATCGTTGATTTCTGATAGACCCATTCAATGGACCCACATTTAATAATCTTCATGAAATCAAATCATGAAAAACTGTTTTATTGAAATAGAGACAACTGAATCGATTTTAAGCATTTAAAAAAAAAAAATTACTGTCGTATTGTTATATAGACTAGAGGAAAATTTATATAAAACAAGACATAACAGATGGAATGGAAAAAGTAGTTAAAATACAAAGTGGAATTTTTTTTTTTTTTTAAGTTAATTTCATACGTTTCATACAGTTATAATGAATTCAGCACGCTTCTCCCTTCCCCTGCCCCCATTATTTGGAGAGTGCGTTTTATCTCTCTCCTCTTACTCATTAAATCCGGAGAACTCACAGCTTTGCTGGTTTGTGTGAGCAGGGTCCGCACTGAAGTCGGCTACATTTCACACCGTTGTCATGTCTGTTCGTTTTACTCAAACTATGGAGAATATGTCCGGGGTGTTATAAACCTATCATTTCTGTAACTACACTGTCCACAATTATTTATCCCCACCCTAACTTCCAGCTTCATCGCACATTTCCAATTAATGCGCTTTCTCTGGTACGATCCATAACTCTAGCTATGGTTGTGTTGGCTCTTGTGCGTGGCGTGATGCTGGTTTTCCATGAGGAGATCCAGCCCTGATCCCTGCCTCTCCCGTTTCTGCCGACGGGGGCAGATTTCTTCACAGGGTCCGATTCCATCCAGGGCACGTGGTGTAAGGACATCCTGCAGACCATCATGAGCTTCACCCCCCACAACTGGGCCTCGCACACACTCAGCTGCTTCCCCGCGCCCCTGCAGGTACCGGGCCAGACCCCACCACGTGGCTCTTTTACAGTACAGTACTGTTATTCAGCTGAGGCTTTTATCCAGAGCGGCTTTTCATTAGACCAAGCCTGGAGCAGTCTGGAGCAGTCTGGGGTTAAGGGCCTTGCTCAAGGGCGCAACAGCTGCACTGATCTTATTGTGGCCACACTGGGGCTTGAACCACCAACCTTTCTGGGTCTCAGTCAAGCACCTTAGACTGCCCCTTGGTGTCTACACAGGGCACACAAAAGGTTGTGAGCCGTTGATTATATTGAATTCCACATAGTAAAGGACTGGTTGTATTAGGTTCTGCACACTGTGACAGTGATTGTATTATACACCACACACAGTGACAGTGATTATATTACACACAACATGCTGTCACAGTGATTGTTCTACACAACACACAATGATACTGTGATTGTATTACACAACACACAATGAGAGACAGTGATTGTATTATACACCGCACATTGGCAGAGCGGTTATATTATACACCACATGCAATGAGAAACTGTGATTGTATTGTACACAGCACACAATAGGAAACAGTGATTGTATTATAACCCTGCACTGTGACAGACATTTGTAATTGGTGATTATGTTGTTCGCTGAACACAGAATGACGGCTGTAGGGACGAATTGTTACCGAAGCGCCAGACAGAAATCAAAGCAATACAAAAACATCCTCATATCTGACAGCCAGTGAAAATAAGCCACAGGTGCTGTCTTTGATTCGCCGAGCCCTGCCCGTCCGTAACCGATCGTTCACCTCATTTCTGCCCGCAGGCGTTCTTCAAGCAGAACAACGTGCCCCAGGAGAGCCGCTTCAACCTGAAGAAGAACGTGGAGGAGGAGTACCGCAAGTGGAAGTCCATGACCAACGAGAACGACATCATCACGCACTTCTCCATGCAGGGCTCCCCGCCCCTCTTCCTCTGTCTACTGTGGAAGATGCTGCTGGAGACCGATCACATCAACCAGATCGGCTTCAGGTACTTCGCCCAATCCTCTTCCACCGGACTACTGTGACATCGTAAGAATAGCCAATCGAAGTCAGCAATGCAGGCGGGTAAACTGGAATTACAGTTATATTCACTCGTTTACACACAGACTCATGCCAATGGTGAAAGGCTGCCATTCAGGATATCAGCCAGGTTGTTGGTAGCAATTGGGCGTTAGGTGTCTTGCTCAAGGACACTTTGACACACCCAGGGCGTGATATCGAACCGGCAACCCTCCGACTGCCAGACAGCCGCTTTTAACTCAGTTAACCCTTTGATGCACAACATGGGGCGAAAGTGACCCTACCTAGTTCTTATCTTATCTTTGCATAGCCTATGCATCAAAGGGTTAAGAGCGGCTAATTGACCATTGGGTCATCCCAGGTTGAATTCTTGGAATGAATAATCTGATGACCTCAGTGAGGGTAATTAGGTGGGCTGGGAGAGTATTTGCCAGGGCTTTGAACTGTGAGCTGGTCTTTGTGCGGTCAGAAACGGGCATGGTGTCAGGGAGCTTAGCGCACGCGGTCCTCCCTGCAGCTGCCTCGGCCGTAAACAAAGAAGGGTTGTGCGAGGGCAATCGGCCGGACCCTCCGATTCAGCGTCCCACTTGTCATTCTGCTCACCCGCACTGCCCCCAACGCTCTTTTGGGAATCTCGCCAGCGCCCCCCGCATTGGTACACGTCAGTAGACTAGAACGCCGTGTACGATATCTACGTTCAGCTGAAGTTTACTGGTACCCCAGGTAGCCATGTGAGTGAAAACTTAATTTGGGCCCTTCTGGGGAAAAAAAGAAAAAGAAATAGATATTAAAACACACATATCTGTACTCTCGCTTTTGCAAACCGTGCGTTCGGTTTGCCAAGCTGTGCCCTTAGTTTTGCAAACCCGTATTCGGTTCGCCTTTTCGAAATGGAAGGCGCAGATTGCCAAATTGAGTGCCACAAAAGTGAGTGTCGGGATTGGCAGATGGAACACACGGATTGCGAAACCGAGAGTGCGGATTTCAGTGTTTCCATATTGCTATTTACCTAGGGTGTCTGGGGGGTGGGGAGCATAGGAGCTGGTCTCTGGGTTGTGGTAATCACTCCGCCAGCCCAGTTCCTGCTTCCTGTCGTAGGGTTTTCTGGTCTGGCGTTCCTGCTCCCTGCCTCCAGATGGCCGGCCGGTTGGCGGTAGGCAGGAGAAGCCGTCCGTAGGCGAAGGCCGCTCGGAAGCCCGGCTCCCTCCCTCCTGCGCCCGTAGCCGTGGCTACTGTTTACGTAACTCCCCAGAGAAGCCTGCTGTGAAAGCTCTCCAGCAGCCGAACAGATCACGCTCTCGTACGCAGGAGAGACTCTGCCTCCACACAACCAGTGCAGGAATGAACGTTTCCCCCATTAACCTGCTCTCTTTCTCGCTCTCCCTGTCTCTCTTCATTGCTCTCTCTGTCTCTTTCTTGCTCACTTTTTCTCTCTCTCTCCCTGCCTCCCTCCCTGCCACGGAGAATGGTGTTTTTTTTCGTAGCGGTTGTCACAGCAGACGGTTTTGGGAGCTCAGGAATAAAGTTAAACGCAAAGCATTTATAGTGTCATGTACCGCTGACAAAAAAACCCCCCCATAATTTCACAGCATCTTATTTTCCGAGTAAGCTTTTAAGAAGTGACATTTTGCGTTCTTCCGGAAGCTACTGATGCAGCGCTGGGTCTCCAAGTGAGACTCAGTCTGGTGGAACACGACTGGCTCGTGCAGGCGGTACTGCGCGTGGGATCTGGAGCTGTCAGCCCGTGTTTGGTTGCAACGGGAATGCTGTCACCTGAACCCACAATAGCGCCCAGGGAGAGAATGCGAACACGCATACACTCATGGACAAGTTCTGCACCAATAGCTTGCCAAGTCATGTAGTAGAGGCAGAAACTCTGGGGTTTTTCAAGACCAGGCTTTGATACAGTGCTAGACACTACCTAGCTTCGATGTAAACTAAGCATTAATTGCACTTTAGTTGGAGGAAAAGGCTAGCATTGTTCTTGGTATTCTGTTTTGTTGTATGTTATGTTACGTGTCTCCGACTTGCTCAGCTTCTGACTGTGGTGCATGGGGGCGGACCGGGCCCTAGTGATGCTTGGGTAATCGGCACATTCCAAACGAGGTGAATGGGGGAATGAGCTAACGGGCTCTGGGAAGCTGGCAGCGTCCGTGGGCCAATGTGTCTTTGTGCCGGTTCATGGCAGGCTGCTGGTGGCATTTTGGGGACCCTGGCGGGGTGAACAATGGGGGGAAGGAAGTACCCAGGACTAGACGGTGCCAGGGAAATAACAGCATTTGGGCGTGGAGGGGGGTTGTGGTGGTTTTGAGGACTGGACATATTTATGGAAATGGACGTGCCTGTGTAAACCAGAGTCCAGTCAGCAATGTGTCATAGTCATGTAGATGGAGCCTTAAGAGGGGGAAAGCAAACCTGCGTCTGCCAATATTCTGAATAGGGAGCCATTGTAGACAATTGCATTTAATATTTAGCCATTTTAGTATTTTACTCAATAATAGTCAGTAAATTGCATTCAATTGTTATATTGTAAAGACCAGCAGAGGTATTTTGGCAAAAAGAAACCTAAAAGGGACTCCAATGGTGTCCTTTTGAAACTCTGGCAAACGTTCCCCCACGGAGGCTGAACCTGGAGATTTTATGACGATTTTGTCACCGTGTCCGCTCTTGTCGACTGCATCTATCACAGGGCCAGGCTCATGGGCATTCAGAAGCCTTGTCCTTTGGCGAGTGGGTTGCCGTGAGCAGAATCAATACTCACTGAGTCACTCCTACAGTCATGGGGTGGATATTTTTGGCCGATAGAGCTCTCAGCCTTTCTCTAAGGACGTATGCGAGGGTCAATGGGCGATAAACTTTGCGCGCGCCCGGACAGTCGACAGGGCGAGGGCGGGGCGGTGCACTCTTCCGCCGCCTGATTGGACCGTCGTAATGTGACCTCCGTCCTGGTTGGTCCCCCTCCCCAGGGTGCTGGAGCGGATTGGGGCGCGGGCGCTGGTGGCCCACGTCAGGACTTTCGCAGACTTCCTGGTGTACGAGTTCTCCACCTCGGCCGGAGGCCAGCAGCTCAACAAGTGCATCGAGATCCTCAACGACATGGTGTGGAAGTACAACATCGTCACGCTCGACCGGCTCATCCTGTGCTTGGTAAGCCTGGCATCTGTAGCCCTTAACCAGCTGGTTTCCACTCTGTCCTAAATCCATCAAATCGTCTCTTTCACACCATTCTTTCCATAAGCCACTTCCAGACAGCGACTGAGGTAGGTTACAAGATACATAATATATATATATATATATATATATATATATATATATATATATATATATATATATGACAAAGTGTGTTCTATATTGCTTTCATTGACATTCTCGACAGTTAAATTTAACACTGCACTTCACTAGTAATTAATATTTTACCCTTCAAGAGGTAAGCCAGGTCACATGTGTTCTTAACTGAACAGT
This sequence comes from Osmerus eperlanus, assembly GCF_963692335.1. Classification (NCBI taxonomy): domain Eukaryota; kingdom Metazoa; phylum Chordata; class Actinopteri; order Osmeriformes; family Osmeridae; genus Osmerus; species Osmerus eperlanus. The sequence continues at coordinate 10,231 of NW_026911235.1, read as the reverse complement.
CAAATGCTAATTGAAAGCAATGGTCTAGAATAGTGGGCGAGAATTTAGCAAAAACATTTGCAAACCCATGTATTTCAAATGGTTGGACTTGTGTGGGTGAGACGTTTGTTCTCTCAGGGGTTCTGGGCTCAGAGATGGCGCTGTATCACTTATCATATCTCCTGCTGAATTGAAGTCTGATTCTGTAGTTCTGTCCTTCCTTAGAGGTTTTGGCTCAGGTGGCCGGAGCATTGTTTAACCCCCCCCCCCCCCTTTCACCCCCACCCCCCAGGCCATGAGGAGTCACGAGGGGAACGAGGCGCAGGTGTGCTACTTCATCATCCAGCTGCTGCTGCTCAAGCCCAACGACTTCCGCAACCGCGTCAGTGACTTCGTCAAGGAGAACGCCCCCGAACACTGGCTGCAGAGCGACTGGCACACCAAGCACATGACCTACCACAAGGTCAGCCCTGCCCGTCTGTCTGGCTCTCTCCTCTCTCCACTCTCTGTCTCTGTCTCTCTCTATTGCAATCTCTATATCTTTATCTATATCTCTCTCTGTATATATATACATATATATGTGTATATCTATCTCTATATCTCTATCTCTCTCTATCTCTGTCGATCTCTGTTTCTGTCGATCTCTGTTTCTGTCTTTCTCATGTATTAACCCACTTTATCTTCCAGTCTCACTCTATCTTTCTTTATCACTCCATCTCATTCTCTCTCACTCTCTCTGAAATACACACACACCCACACACACACACACACACACTCACACATGCACAATCTCTCGCGCATGCACACACCCTCTCACAGATGCTCTCACACACACACACACACACACACACACACACACACACTAACAGCCCTTTCCTGAGGCTCTCTGGACCTGCTCAGAAAGGTCTGTGTATGACTGTAAGTGGGTGTCCAGCTGCAGGATATGCTGGTTCTGTTGTTGCTCAGTGCTTAATTCAGTTTGAACACTTGATTACTCAAACTTGGTTTATAGGGGCGAAATTGGCCCTACATCAAGTCCTGCCATCCTTAGTTACTGTTGATAAGTCTGTCAAACTTTCATCTCAAAGAGCAACTTGCAGCTGGAAACGACGTAAAATCGTAAAAGGCTTTTCTTGCCTTGTGCTGTATTATAGTCTCAAAATGTTCATATTTGAGGCTACTTTATCAATGGTGACAGTGCTACTGAACTGTATTAATTTAGATTTCCCATATTCTGATGTTTTATAACAGAAATTGAAATGCAATTCCACTTCATTGTTAGATTTTTTTGTGTACATAATGATTGCAGTGTGTTTGCATGCTTGAGCTTGAAGAAGTGAATGGCAGTTAGTAACAGTTGCTATGCATTGGAGGTCAATTGCTTCCTGGTTTGAACGTTGAAGCAGAAAGCTGCAACTTTGGAGTGCTGCAGGACCAGGGTTAGAAAGAACTGCTGTTAATGAATGTCAACAGGACCAAGTGACCAAACCCTCACCTTGTTCCTGAGACCCTGTACCTCCTGCTGTTGACCTATTGAACAGTCTGACATTTGAAAATATTTAAAGGTCACCCAAAATAGGAGCAGCGAACCTTATGTTTCACAGTTGATGCTTATTTTAGAATTTAATAGAGAATTGAAGTATCCTGGGAGTACATGCACCGCCAATGCTAAGTAAATTCTCTGCTATAAGCAAAAATGTTGGCGTTCATCAGGCTGTAAGCCAGTTCCCAGTACCCAGAGAAGCTGTACTTTTCAGTGAAAACGCAGCCTGTTTTTTTCAGACCCGGTGAAGCTGTACTTCGAGTGTAAACACTCTCTGCTTTCTCCAGAAATACTGGGAAACACTGTACTTTGAGTGTAAACACACACTGCTTTCTCCAGAAATACTAGAAGCTGTACTTCGAGGGTAAACACGCTCTGCTTTCTGTAGAAATACCCGGAGAAGCTGTACTTCGAGGGTAAACACGCTCTGCTTTCTCCAGAAATACCCGGAGAAGCTGTACTTCGAGTGTAAACACGCCCTGCTTTCTGTAGAAATACACGGAGAAGCTGTACTTCGAGTGTAAACATGCTCTGCTTTCTCCAGAAATACCCGGAGAAGCTGTACTTCGAGTGTAAACATGCTCTGCTTTCTCCAGAAATACCCGGAGAAGCTGTACTTCGAGTGTAAACATGCTCTGCTTTCTCCAGAAATACCCAGAGAAGCTGTACTTCGAGTGTAAACATGCTCTGCTTTCTCCAGAAATACCCGGAGAAGCTGTACTTCGAGTGTAAACATGCTCTGCTTTCTCCAGAAATACCCGGAGAAGCTGTACTTCGAGTGTAAACATGCTCTGCTTTCTCCAGAAATACCCGGAGAAGCTGTACTTTGAGTGTAAACATGCTCTGCTTTCTCCAGAAATACCCAGAGAAGCTGTACTTCGAGGGCCTGGCGGAGCAGGTGAACCCGCCGCTGCAGCTGCAGTCACAGTACCTGCCCATCTACTTCGGCAACGTGTGCCTGCGCTTCCTCCCCGTCTTCGACATCGTCATCCACCGCTTCCTGGAGCTCCTGCCCGTCTCCAAGTCCCTGGAGACGCTGCTCGACCACCTGGGAGGCCTCTACAAGTTCCATGGTGAGTCGGCGCTCTCCGAAACTTCCATGATCCTGTGCGCTGGCGGGGTCGGCCCAAGAGCACTGCCCTTTGTGACTTCATGAGCCGAGTCCTTTCATATTCCTCCAGTCTAATTATCCATCACTTTTTATTATTGTTGTAAAATATTGTTTAATCGAGGTTGGCATTTTCAGGCCTTTTTGGACATCTCCAACATGCACGATTGCTTTCCATTCACGGTACCATTGTTCCAATGCACTGTGGTAAACACACAGTGCGGGAACGTCGCAGACTCCGGCGGATAATTCCCGAAACCTTTTGGATTTTGTCGGTCCCCATAATTCTGGCAGAAAACTTGAGTGCTGCACAGCTGCAGATAAGACTTCTTCAGATAGTCCTGTGACTTGGGAAATCAAGCTGTGTAAAATCAATCCACATGCAAATTCAGGACTGAAAGCAATCTCCGATGGCTTATTTAACAGCATTAAACACATTTCTGCTCTTATTATTATTATTATCCATCCATCCATTATCTTAACCCGCTTATCCTGAACAGGGTCGCGGGGGGGGCTGGAGCCTATCCCAGCATACATTGGGCGAAAGGCAGGAATACACCCTGGACAGGTCGCCAGTCCATCGCAAGGCACACACCATTCACTCACACACTCACACAAGAAGAAGAAATAAGTACCTTGTTAAATACATTGACACAGTGACTACATAGTAGTAGAGAGATACAGTTGATAAAAATAACTGTTTGATGCAGACTTAAAACTTTAGCTAATGGTTTAGAATCTCTTAACATGTATGTAAGTCTGCAGATCCCATTAGTTTTTTTGGCCCAACCAGCCATCAAACAAGGCACATGATCGGGTCTGTGACAAAGCTCTGTGTATGGCTTTCATCTTGTGACTGCCAGGAGAAACTATAGATACAATAAGTAGCATTCAATTCAAGTAGAGCAGGATCTCCGAGAATGTAAATAATTAAGACCTTTGAAATGTTAACAAGTTTGAAATTGGACTTCTTGCTTGTATGATTGTAGCCTTGATTTTGAAATGGTCTACTATCATCTTGTAGGTACAAATCTTTGTTTAGATAAACCAGCAATCATACCAGTGTAATTTAGCATCTCAGTGGAACATTAATTAGGCTTATTTTGCAGCTTTCCGAATAATATGTCCCCCTTTTCTAGGGCACGTCTTTGTTTGGAAAGCTGTTCACTGATCCGCCTGTTATCCTACAGCAAATGAAAGAAGACATGCCTCTTTGTCTAAATGACCATATTTAGAGCCATTGATTTTTATCAAAGGGCAGTGTGACTTGTGACTTTGTCAGCCAGTGATAATGAAGGCCATGATATGTGAATTGTAATTGCGTATGCTACTTCTGGGGTTGACCGGTCAGTATGCAACTGTGAGAATTGTATCTGAGGTATTACTTGTAGTATGGAGGCTCATTGGTTGTATAGCCAACTTTGATACAAGATCAGAGTCCTGTGGGAAGAAGGATTATTGGCCATAGCTTTACTGGGCAGGTAGTCTTAATCTGAAGGCTTTTCCCTGGCTCGCTGCTCAGCTACGCCCCCTCTGGTCAAAATTTGCACTAGTAGGTGGTTTGAATGCTGCATTGACAAGGCTTGTGCTACTGTTCAAACCATACCGATTTGACAGTGGAAATTTCTAGATGGCCTGGATTGAATAGTTGTCTGAAAATGTCAAGTGAAATGTCATTCTGTCGAGTTGAAGTATTGGTACCGTTGTTTTGTTTGGATAGGATTTGACTGCTTTGTGTCCTTGTTGTTATTTTGGTTTGGCGGTTTGACTCCAGATCGGCCGGTGACGTACCTGTACAACACGCTCCACTACTACGAGATGCACCTGCGAGACCGCACCAACCTGAAGCGCAAGCTGGTCCACGCCATCATGAGCTCCCTGAAGGACAACCGCACCCCGGGCTGGTGCCTGAGCGAGACCTACCTCAAGTGCGGCATGAACCCGCGCGAAGACAACCCCTGGATCCCCGACGACACGTACTACTGCAAGCTCATCGGCCGCCTCGTCGACAATATCCTCACTGCCTTTACTCTCAAGGGCCAGGCGCAAGAAGGCTGTTTATCATCTTTTTAAAAGTCTTCCAGCAACGGCAAGCTCATTCGCCTATGATAGGGCTTGAAAAATTGAATGTGTCCTTGAATGTGCCATTCAAATTTATGTTGTAGTTGTATTGAGTCTCAGTCTTATGTTTTTTTTATTGAGTCTGTTTTGTATTCATGAAGTCAGAGAAATATATCTCCACACGAAAATGTTCATGTTAACAACTTTGAAATTGCAGTTCTTACTCGCATAACCTGTAGCGGTCTGGGGCGGCCTGTAGCCTGGTGGTTAAGGTAAATGACAGGGACACGCAAGGTCCACACAGCCATTGGGCCCTTGAGCAAGGCCCTTAACCCTGCATTGCTCCAGGGGAGGATTGTCTCCTGCTTAGTCTAATCAACTGTACGTTGCTCTGGATAAGAGCGTCTGCCAAATGTCAATAATGTAATGTAATGTAATAACCATCTGTAGCCTTGATTTTTAAATAGTCTACTTCCATCTTGGTCCCGGAGAGAACCACAGTGTGTTCTGGCTATTGGTGTTACTTAGCACTTAATTTATCAATTAAAGCAGTTACTCACTTCACCTGGTTTCTTGGGTCTGAGTTGGTTGCTGATATTAAGGTGAAAACAAAAACTAGCACACCCTGTGGCTCTCAAGGACCAGGAGTGAGGACCACCGTTTCAGAATATACAATGTACTGTAGGTAATAGTTATATTATTCTGTTATCAAAATAGTTCATTAATCATAATTATTTTTTCTTACACTTGTACTGAACTTGGCCTTTGATTTCAAAAACACTACAAAAAACTAAAGAAAATGGTCGCACTTCCTTGACTCCCGACACCCATGGCAGGCAAGTCCCCCGGACCCTTCCCCAACTGCGACTGGCGCTTCAACGAGTTCCCCAACCCGGCCGCCCACGCCCTGCACGTGACTTGTGTGGAGCTGATGGCCCTGGCCGTCCCAGGGAAGGAGGTGGGGAACGCCCTCCTCAGCGTGGTCCTCAAAAGGTGAGGGCCTCCGAGGCTGCCAATCCGAAGACATGGTCCTGTCTCCCTGTGCTCGTTAACATTCCTCACACTGCTCCTGCAGAAACTACGGCTCCAAATAAGAGAGATTACAGGCTGTCAGAGACCGATATAGAATCACGCTGAGTCATTCTGTGCAGGTTAGCGTGTCAGGTGGGGAAATTAGCATTGCCCATGACTAACGGAGCGGTAAGCTTTGAGGTTCAGACACTGGAATTACCTTAGCATTACTAGTGGATAATTTAGTTAGGTCTGATGCAGCGTCTTAGAGAAAGCTCTTGCCATTGCAGGATTCAGATTAGACCGCAAATTATTATCTGTCCGTAATTGAAATGCTCGCGGTGTGCAAGTAGGCATATGTTAATATGCGTCTTTTCCGTGGTGTGACATGTCAATGCTAATTTCCCTGTCCCTGCATCTGCCCATGTCTCGACAGCCAACCCCTGGTGCCTCGAGAGAACATAACAGCCTGGATGAACGCCATCGGACTGGTGATCACCGCCCTGCCCGTACGTCTCCACGTCCTCCTCGTAAACACAGGCTGGCTCACCGGGCCTCTGTCCGCCACATCTTGCTCGCTGCTAATGGAAAAGTGATTTACTGTCCCTGTTAAGAAAAAACAAAAAAGACATCCCTGCCATGCCAAGGACAGGATAATGACCTCTGTGTTAGGCTGTTACTGAATATTGGCGTGTTGTCAGTTAGACTGTAATAATATGAATCCTTTTTAAAAAATAAATCCATTCAAGTAAGAAAGATTTAGTGTTATAAGCTAGCTTCCCACAAGCCAATTAAGTTTTATATTAATTTTCTTCTTGGCAGCTCACCGATTTTTATATAGTTTGGTGGTGCAGCTGTCTTCCAGACTGTTCTCAGCGAGAACTTTCTGGAAAGACACGCCCAACAAGCCGTTCCCGATCGGTCCGTCTGTCTGTCCGTGCCCTTCCAGGAGCCGTACTGGGTGGTCCTGCACGACCGCATTGTGAGCGTCATCAACAGCCCCGCCCTGACCTCGGAGACGGAGTGGGTGGGCTACCCCTTCCAGCTTTTCGACTTCACCGCCTGCCACCAGTCCTACTCAGAGATGTACTGCAGCTACGTCCTGGCCCTGGCCCACGCCGTGTGGCACCACTCCAGCATCGGACAGCTCTCCCTCATCCCCAAGTACGCTAACGTGCTAACGCCCGCCTTACCACTCCCGGAGTTGAGCTTACGGCTCTGTCTTAACCCTTTAAGGCAGTGGTCTCCAACGCTGGTCCTGGAGAGCTACTGGGTGTGCTGGTGTTTGTTCACCTTAAAATCAGCACATAAATTAACTCAGTACTCAACTACTCTACTTGACTAATTAAGTTTAGAGTAACAATGAAAACCAGCAGACCCTGTGGACCAGGGTTGAAGACCACTGCTTTTAGTGTCACAAACATACTGAGGTCCGTAAGTATTTGGACATTGACATAATTTTAAAGAATGGCACTGTCCAAATACTTATGGACCTCACTATGTGATTACAATGTTCTTAAATTAACATGCTATTGCTGATGTAACGATCATTACTGGTAATTGAAAGCAATGGACTTCTAGAACACTGACTTTATAGAACTTTTTAAAAGCATTCGTAAAAACAAGATTTAAGTGATAGAGCCAGCTGGGAGCCTACGAGCTGGCAGGCTCTGAGACACACATTCCTGGCCTCACACGGAGATCAGTCCCTTCTCCGGAGATCTCTGCGATTTATAGGGGCCGCTATCACTGCGCTGCACTCAGGCTTGTGGAAGCAGGGTTCAAACCGGTGTTAATTAGCGCAGCGATTAATCGTTTAATGTACACTTGCAGTCAGTCAGTCGAGTGTTGCTGAGATTTTTATGAAGCGCACATTTAAACGTGTTCTAGTGCTTGCGGTGATTTATCTCCCTGACTAAGGAGAGGAGGTTTTTATGTCAGACTTCACTAGAAAGAGGACTGAACAGGCAGCCTGTAATTGCATAATTGCAGCTCATCGGGAGTAAGTGCATGGTATTCTGCACAGTACTGTGCATCTTCCAAACAAAAGCTAGGCCCACGTGCCTACGTTTCACATAGTATTATTTAGTTTACTTGACATCTTGTGGAGGCTCTGTTTCTATTATGAAATTGCCAATATCAAATAATGTCTTCCTAATTTACTAATACCTTCTCGCATACCCCTTCATATTAACGTCAAGTCCACTTTAATGTACCAGTGTAATAATATTGCTGTATGTGTGTTTTTACCTGTCACACTTAAAGGTAGAGACAGCACTTGGTCCCCTCTATGTGTGGGAGGTGTCAGGTTTTTGAAGGAGGCCATTTTGTTTACACCCAGGAAAAACGCAGACCTGTGTTACCAGGGTGTTGCGGTTACATCAGGTTCTGACAGTGTCGGGCATCCCACCCTCTGTCAGTTAGGGCAACGGATTTGTTTGCCACGTGACATCCAGCCCGCACTGCCAAAGCCAAACATTTTAGAAAAAGTATTTTAGTCTTATGTTTTGATAGTATTTTTGCTAAAGACCAAAAGATTGCTAATGAGGTGAGAAAGATTAACTCAGTTCAAAATTTGCCAACGCGGTTAGAAAATTGCACTTGTCGCGCAAAAAGTCACCTGAAACAAGGTAATATTTTCCACTTAAGAGAGAGAAAAGAAACTCTGACTTTTTTTGCGGTGACCAGACTGGATGGAGCCTGTCGCCTCGGCCTGTGAACGCCTGTTCTACCGCGTGATGCGACGGTCCGCTTCGCTGCGTCAAATGCAGGCTACGCTCCCGGGGGATTGGCTTTTCCATCGCAGACAGTGTGCTGCAGTGCAGAGACTGGCCCTGTAGCCTCCAGCTGCGTAAGCCTGATTCTTAAGTAGGCTGCTGCTGATGTAGGTTTAAGCAGGGCACTTAACTTAAATTGCTGTAAGCACCGTAGAGCTGGGTTTGTGTTTTGAGCAGCCCTACTTTTTGACCTTGTTTGAATTGTGAGAACGCGAGAGTATTAGCCGGTTTAAGCGCTACATTGAGCTGGCCCTTGGCATCCTCAGCCCAGGATCTAACCAGAGAGCCGTTTACTGTTTCACAAGCTAGCCAAGCGCATTTACAAGCTTGTTTAACCTATAAAGGGACTGTACTTTCTCATATTTTTCAATATGCTATGTTAGCATACATTTGAATGAAGTCTCCTGGATATCATAATAGAATATACGTTTGTGTTGGTGTCGGAGTTTTGCAAGTTTAACTTCCCAAGTAGGTTACTGCTGATGTCGTTTTAAACAGGGCACTTCACCTGAATTGCCTTCAGCACTGTATCCAGCAGTGAAAAGCAGGGCACGCGTCATTAGGCAGCCTTGTTTTGGAATTGCGCGTACGCAGAGTCAGCCGTTCCGAATGTTGTGTAACGTGAGTCGATGTGCTGGCACTGTGGAGGTCTACGTCACAGCCGAGCTGAGTTAGGCGCGTGCCTCCTGGCCTGCTGTCTGTGTCAGGTGGTGAGTCCCTCCTCCCGTCCGTCTCCCCTCTCCCAGGTTCCTGTCGGAGGTGCTGAAGCCATCGTTAAGACGGAGTTCCAGCTGTTGTACGTGTACCACCTGGTAGGGCCCTTCCTGCAGCGCTTCCAACAGGAGCGCACCCGCTGCATGCTGGAGGTAGGGGCCTGCCCGTCGCCATCTTAGAGCCGCAGTCTTAGGGTATGTGATGTATAGGGACAGCATTACATTACTTTACATTATATTATTGGCATTTGGCAGACGCTCTTATCCAGAGCGACGTACAGTTGATTAGACTAAGCAGGAGACAATCCCTCTGGAGCAATGCAGGGTTAAGGGCCTTGCTCTGTGGCTGTGTGGATCTTATGGTGGCTACACCAGGATTAGAACCACCAACCTTGCGTGTCCCATTCATTTACCTTAACCACTACGCTACAGGCCGCCCAGTCACGCCAATAGAAATCAATGGGGGGAAATTCAGCTGTTTCGCTCACTGCTCTTCCTCATTTGTGTCCTTGCTCACATGCCCAGTCACAGAAGCAACAGAGAAAACGCAGGATAAATGGCGTGCCTCTGTCGATGAACCTATGGGAAAAATGCTTGGCCAGTTGCCAAAATAAAAATAAAAAATAATACAACACATGTAACATATTTTAATTTGCTGTCAAGCATGAAAGGAGTCCAATGGGAAAATAGGCTGTTTGAGCGAAAATATGACTAGGAAGCGACATCATATCAGTTGGTGAAACTAATAGCTGGAAAGCTGGTCACATTGGTGCCTAGGAGCATATTGATGTTAACATATTGATAGCAAATGGTAAAACCACAAAGAGCATGATTGCTGGATGCTTTCTTGATTTTCCTGGCTTATTGCCCACCGGGAGGCCGGAATTGCAGCCAGAAAGTATCCAGTCAGATTAATTCGATTGGTTGTTGCCAGGATACTCCGCGATTGATGGAGCGGTACGGTTTCCATCGGAACTGGGTCGTCCTTATTTTGTTACCCGTTATCTGGATCAGGAAGTGTCCTTCAGCCTGCCTCACG
>NW_026911234.1:0-19065 GCF_963692335.1 Osmerus eperlanus | reverse complement strand
AAGCTCAGGATCAGACCCTACACGCCTACCAGACCTCTTTGTTCACCATCACAGGGCGCTTGGCGCCTCCCCCACTCCGCACTTTTATCTCCCGCTCTTGACTACTGTCTGTTCTGGCTCCACGGTGGTGGAACAAACTCCCTACCTACCTGTAAACCATAACTGTTGTTGTCTTGTGTTAGTACGCTAGGATGATACCTTTGGTAGTTTTGTTTGGCTAGGCAAGCTGTTTATTGTTCAATATATTTGCGTGTTGCAGTATTGGGTATGCACTTTGCACTTTGTTGTACGTTGGATAAGAGTGTTTGCCAAATGTCATTAATGTAATGTAGTGTAATGTAATGTAATATTCACATCAACCATCAGAATGTGATCTCAGTGCCGTTGACTGTAGAATGATTGTTGGTGGCAGACAGGGTGGTTTGAGCATCTCAGAAACTGCTGATTTCCTGCGAGTGTTGACGGCAACGTGGATAGTGGTTCAGATATGAATGGGCAGGTCCGCTAAGCCAAAAGTGTTTCTTGTAAAATTGTTCACTCACCTACACACATCGCATTATATAGACGGTTTTGATGTCAGTCATGACAGAAAATACATTTATTTTTTGTCTCAATTGATTTTGGTCGTTTTAGTTTATATTTACATTTCAAGCACAGAGACTCCAGAATGAAAGTTTAAGTGATTTAATAACGAAATATGTGATCCAATTTTGGCCATGACTCATTAAATGACCCCTCCAGCATGCTGATCTACCTGCAGAGCAGGCAGTGACAATGGGCCATCCCCAAAAATAAATGGTGACCTTTTTCTGATCAGAGGGACTTGGCGGTGTCATCATTGATTGTACTAACCTGGAATAAAACACAAACATATTAAAAGTGAAAAGACGTGAATTAACATTGATTGCAAGAAGAATGAGCCGCCCATACATTGCGGCTTATAGTTGTGGACATGCTCCTGTAACTATGATGCTAGCTTAGCATTGTGAGGCTACTTTGCCAAAAACGGTAGTGAGCCACTGCTAGTGGACATGAGGCAGATACTTTGGAAGAATCTATGAAGGCTTGCCAGACTGCCAAATGTGCTTCCATAACTGTGACGCTTGCTACTCTGAACACTTGCAAGATAGAAGGAAACCCGCTGGAAACCTGATTGTTGCCATGTATACACCTTCAACACCACCATATACATATGCAATATACATTCAGATGTATTGCAACAAATTAATGCTCACCACCACCAATTTATATGTGCAAGACAAAGATTATCACCTGAAGAAATATAATTTTGAGCGTTGATTATTATCGACATGTTAGACTATATTTACAGTTGTGTTCAAATAAATAGCAGTGCGTTAAAAAAAAAGAATAAAGTGCAAAAAAAATACATTTTAATAGCTTTAGTTCAATATTTCAAATGTAGGGGAAACATTAAACATTCAATTCCAAATCAAAGCATTAGCAAATTTGATTAAGTGTGCGTTATTCTTTTACAGGAAGCAAAGGAAAAGAATATTAATCTGTACAAAAAAATGGCAGTGTTGACATTATTCTCTTCAAACTGAAACACTGTGTAAACTGAATAGATTTTAAAGATTTAACTTCACTTTAAATTAATGAACTAGTATTTAGTTGCATAACCATTGTTGCATAACTGCTGTGCATCTGCGTTTCATCGAGTCAACCAACATCTGTCACCTAGAAACAGGTATTTCAGCCCAAGATGAACAAACTACATTCCACAGTTCCTGTGAATTTTTGGATTTTGCTTCAGAACTGTATTTTTAATGTCACCCCACACGTTTTTAATGGGTTGAGGTCGGGGGATTGAGCTGGCCACTCCATTACCTGAATCCTTTTTGTCTGGAACCAAGATGTCGCTCGCTTAGTATTCAAACTGATCCATGATCCCTGGTATACAAACCCAACAATGTGTTATGAAAAACATCCCCATGCAATGATTCTTGCGCCACCATGCGTCACTGTCTTCACAGTGTACTGTGGCTTGAATTCAGTCACCAGGGGTCGTCTGACGTACTGTCGATAACCACTAGACCCAAAAATAACAATTTTAATCTCATCAGTCCACAGAATGTTACGCCATTTCTCTTTGGGCAATCGATGTGTTCCTTGGCAAATCTGAACCAATTCTACACATTTTTTCAACAATGGTGCTTGACGGGGGCTTCATGATGATAGCTTAGCTTTGATCAAACGTCTTCTGACTGTAACAGCACTTACAGGTAATTGTAATCATCTTTGATCTTTCTGGAGCTGATGAATGGCTGAATCTTTGCCATTCTGACTATTCTTTGATCCATTTTAACAGTAGATGCTCGTTTTCTTCCACTTGTTTCTGGTTTTTGTTGCCATTTTAAAGCATTTGAGATCATTTTAGCCGAGCCCTATAATTTGCTGCACTTTATACGTTTTCTCCTCTCCAATCAACTTTTTAATCAAGCGACGTTTGGAATGGCCCATTTTACTTAGCAATTCAGAAGGAAATATATTTATAACAATGTGTGAAACATTTGCTTCCCTTTTTCCTTAATAAAGGACAATTAATGATACCTGTTTTTTCACAGAATGAATTACGCAGAACAAGCAGCGTGCATGTCATGACAGTTGGGTCTGTTGTTTTTCTATTACAATACTACATCTACAAATAAAGTATTTGCCATGCAGAAATATCACTACTACAAATAACAGTGGTTCATCAGGTTACTGATGTTATACTGCTATTTTCTTGAACACAACTGTATAATACAGGTGGAACAGGTTCTCTTGATGCCTTCACGTGAGACACCCCCAAGGTGTCACGTGGGCGTGCCCAAATTACATACATTTTATATTTTATTAATTTAGTAAAATATAATTAACTGATCACGTCAAAAGTTTCATTAAATAACCTTAAGAGACATCAATCTTTCAGATAAAGTGGGTTTTAAGCCCATGTTGTCAGAGTTGAATCGCACAGAGACTTGTGCATGTTAACAGCCCACAATGACAAGTTATAATTGTGTTGATGACGTTGTAAAATCCACCTTTCTATTGCACCCTGCTGCAGCCCGCTGTGAGGCTGTAAACAATCTGCAAGCAGACTGTTCCTGTTGTTTTTCACAAAGCTTCGGTTTGAAAATTGGAAAATACACTTCAGAACTTTCAGTATGGCTGTTTATTCTTTTCTCGTTAACCAGGCGGACTTGCGATTTCCAGTGCTAGTTGCGGGTAATTTTGTTGGCTATGTTTGCCATTCTCTAGCTCATGTATAAAATGGCCAATTGTCTTTGCAGTTCACTATGTTGTTGTTAGAGGGGCGTTGACTGATAGGCGGAGCAGTCTATCCAAAATTGCGATAAGAGCCCAACCCGGCTCTCAGATTTAGATATTCACCTTTATTCGCAAGTAGCCACTCGGATTATAAATAATAAACAGTTTCAGTTTAGTTTTACAGTCTTTTTTTTTCAAAGTAAGGGTTTTTGTCTAGGTTTTTGAAACATTTGCAGCATCATTTGAAACGTCTGCAGCAAGTCTTCGGAAGCATGATTTTCTCGAAGGGGACTCCTCTAATGAACAGGATCATTACATGTAAGTTATTTTACAATACTTATTTTATAAATATGCATTTAATTTTGAATGAGCTGGTAAGACTGAGCGGCAATTGCAGAACAAAAATTCAGTGAATCAAAAAAGTGCTCATTGCAACTGTATGACTATGTCTACATAAATATACAGTGAATTGCATTATAAAACTGTGTCATGATGCTGCAAGCCGTGTTCACTATATCCTGGAGAGTTTGTGGAAACGTGTAATGCTAGCCTAGCTAGCTTGCTAGCAGATGACTGTGGGAGATCACTGTAGCTAGCTTGCTAGCTAACTTACAAGAAAACAACAATTTAAGATTTGCATAACCAGCTAATGTTGTTTATCAACGATTTGTAAATGCTTGTTGTTCAGTTATGTGACTTAGATATCCAACTATACCTATTTACAAAACAATATCCCTTTTACAGTGGAAAGTTAGCAAACTGAAGTACCCTTGCTGTTTTGGAATTGGCTTGGCAAATTGCCATCTTGTTTGGCACTTTAAATTCAGCAAATAATAAAAGTGCTCATTGCAACTGTATGACACTAACTACATCTACATAAACATACGGTGAATGGCTTTGTTTAATTATGAAATGTTTCATGACGCTGCAAACCGTGTTTGTAAAACAATCTCCCTTTTACAGTGGAAAGTAGATTTTGTTTTGTTTGTTCAGAAGTGTTTGCCCATTCCAGCTCAGTAATTTTTCTGTATGCAGTACACAAATTGGTAATTTGTGCATAATCTGGGGAGAGGGTGTTTATTCTTGTTGATTCATCAGTAGTTTGTTGGCATCCATGGTCAGGGTTGGTGCAGTGTGTATAATATCCTGACACGTTTGGGATAAATGAGTTGTGAATAAATGGTCTTTCTTCCTTTTTTTTCCCTCAGCAATTCCATGCTTGTAGGCTCTCCTTTGTGCTCTGCGGCCCTCTCCTCTCCCATCCATGAGTGAGGGAATTCCTCCATGCCAGCCCAGTGCTGCAGGTCCTTCTCTGAAGAGGCCATGCAGACAGGGTGCCGGTAAGGGGTCTCTCCCACAGTGATCTGGTGCTCAGGTGGCAGCGCAGCGAGGAAGGGGCCATATCAGGCCATACCAGGGTGCAGAGAACGGGTGGACTAATGGCTGCTGATCCTGCTCCCAGCTCGTCATCCAGCTTATCCCCTCCACCCAGAGGTGACACAAGCCCACCTCTGCAAGCGGGGAGGTGGATGGATAGCAGGGAGCAGGATCAGCAGCCATTAGTCCATCCGTTCTCTGCAGCCAGGACACCTGGGGCTCAGCTGGACTTTACCAAGGACATTACATTACATTACAAGGCATTTAGCAGACGCTCTTATCCAGAGCAACGTACAATGAAGTGCAGATCAAACTCAGGAACAAGTGTAAAGAGGACCCGTGAGGACAGTATGGTTCCGAGTCCTAGCGTGACCATACAGATACAATCGGAACCCTGGAAGAATACATGAACTTACAAACTAGCATACCATGGTTGGCAGCTAGAATACCCAGAGTACAACAATACAATAGCTAATACAAAACACAACAATATCTATATAAAAGTATATAAGTTATATAGCTATGTATAGTCTATGGCATATACAAGGCTAATCATGGTGGTGAGGTAGGGAGGGAAAGGTGCAGCCTGAAGAGATGAGTCTTCAGTTAGCATTTGAAAGAGGTCAGGGACTCTGCCGTTCTGACATCCACAAGCAGGTCATTCCACCACCATGGGGCTAGGACAGACAGCAGTCGTAAGCGAGAAGTGAGGGTGTGGCGAGGGGGAGGTGCCAGATGGCACGAAGTGGCGGAACGGAGGGGTCTTGCTGGTGTATAGGTCTTGATAAGTCATTGAATATATACAGGGGTGATCCCTTAACTACCTGGTACGCGAGCACCAAAGTTTTAAATTTGATGTGAGCCATAACAGGCAGCCAGTGGAGGTTGCTGAGCAGGGGGGTGACATGTGAATGTCTGGGAACATTGAATACCAGACAGGCTGCAGAATTCTGGATCAGTTGTAAGGGTCTGATTGCTGGTTGGCCTTCCAGCATCTGCCGAGAATTGCAATAGTCCAGGCGGGACAGGACTATTGCTTGGACAAGCAGATGAATGGTGTAGGTGGCGAGGAAGGGTCGGATTGTCCGGATGTTGTATAGGAAGAACCTGCATGCCCGGGTCACCGTAGCGATGTTCTCGGAGAACACCACTCCAAGGTTTCTTGTACTAGGGGATGAGGTCACTGTGGTATCCCTAGTGAGATGGAAAAATCGGAGAAGGGAGAGGTTAGAGCAGGGATGAAGATTACCTCTGTCTTACCTGGGTTGAGCTTTAGAGATGGTGGTTGCCCATCCAGTTCTGGATGTCTCTCAGGCAGGCGGAGATACGGGTAGAGACCTGTGTGTCTGATGGGGGGCAAGGAGAGAAAGAGTTGGGTGTCACCGGCATAACAATGATATGAGATGCCATGAGCAGAGATAACAGGCCCAAGGGATCTTGTGTAAATGGAGAAGAGGAGGGGTCTGAGGACTGAGCCCTGGGGGACTCCTGTAACAAGGGGTTGACACTCTGGGAGGACCGGCCAGAGAGATAAGATTTAATCCAGTCTAAGGCTGTGCCACAGATCCCTGTAGATGCCAGGGAAGATAGGAGGATGGAGTGGTCGACCGTGTCGAAGGCTGCAGAGAGGTCAAGGAGGATCAGGACAGAGGAGAGGAAGGCTGCTCGTGCAGACTGAAGGGACTCATTGATGGAGCGGAGTGCGGTTTCCATCGAGTGGCCAGGTCTGAAGCCGCACTGGTGGGGGTCCAGCAGGTTATTCTGTGAGAAGAAGGAAGAGAGTTGGTTGGAGGCAGCTTGTTCAATGGATTTGGATAGAAAAGGAAGAAGAGATACTGGACGGTAGTTCTGAATGCAGGAGGGGTCCAGAGTTGGTTTCTTTAGGAGTGGGGTGATGTAGGCCCTCTTGAATGATTAGGGGAAGCAGCCAGAGGACAGAGAGGGGTTAACAAGGGAGGTGACAAACGGGGGGATGTCAGACGTGATTGCCTGAAGGAGGTTTGAGGGGATGGGATCCAGGGTACAAGTAGTAGGGCGGTGGGAGAGCAGGAGGTGAGACACATCAACATCTGTAAGGGGACAGAAAGAGGAGAAACAGGGGGCAGGCACAGAAAGGGAGGCAGGCAGAGGTGGTGGTGGTCGCGAAGGTGCTGCGGATGTGTGCGACCTTCTTGTCAAAAGATACTGCAAAGTCATCAGCAGTGAGGGAGGTCTGAGATGCTGAGGTGTGCTGAAGAGAGAGGAGAAAATGGAGAACAGTTGACGAAGGTTAGAGGTGGAATTCTGAATTTTTGTTTGGTAGTTATTTATTTTAGCAGTGGTGATAGCGGAGGAGAATGCCGCCAAGAGAGACTGGTAGGAAGAGAGGTCCGCTGGGTCCTTTGATTTCCTCCACTTCCTCTCAGCTGCACGTGGGCTGGGCCTGAAGGAATGTAGAAGGTCGGAAACCCATGGGCTGGGAGGGGAGGATCGAGCAGGCCTGGAGACTAGAGGACAGAGAGAGTCAAGGGCTGAGAAGAGAGAGGAAAGCAGGGTGGAAGATGCAGAATCGGTGGGTAGTTTGGAGAAGGATTCAAGAGGAGGGAGAGAAGCGGTGACTCTGGGGGCAAGCGAGGAGGGTGGAGGTTAAAGAGGACAGAAACAGTGAGGGTGAGAGGAGGGGAGGGAGGCAGGGGACCATGGGGGATGGAGAAGGAAATTAAGTGGTTATCAGACATGTGTAGAGGGGTAACAGTGGGGTTAGAAGAGGAGCAGTTCCTCAAAAAGATCAGGTCTAGAAGGTTTCCAGCCTTGTGGGTAGGGGGAGAATGCTGCAGGGAGAGGTCAAAGGAGTGAAGTAGTGGTAAGAAGGCAGCAGACTGGGAGGCTTCCAGGTGGATGTTGAAATCCCCCAGGAGGATCAGTGGGGTGCCATCCTCAGGGAACGAGCTGAGTAGAGTGTCAAGCTCATCAAGGAAACTTCCCAGGGGACCTGGAGGATGATAAACAACGACAATAAAAAGTTTAACGGGGTGAGTAATTGAGACAGTGTGGTATTCAAAGGTGGATGGGGACAGGTAAATGAGGGGAAACAGAGAATTTCCAGGAGTGGGAGATCAGCAAGCCAGTCCCACCTCCACTGTGTGTGAGAAGGAGAAAAAGGATGAGAGGGCAGCGGGGGTGGAGATGTTCTCTGGTGTAATCCAAGTCTCTGTGAGGGCGAGGAACTGTAGGGACAGGAGGGAGGCATAACCAGTAATTAAGTCAGCCTTCCGTGTGGCAGACTGGCAGTTCCATAGGCCCCCTGCAACTGTGAAGTTGTCACAGGGGGTCAGTGTGGGGTAGCAGAGGTTGGTGGGGTTCCGTCGCCATGGAGGGCCACATTGCTGGAAGCGCTTTCTGTAGGGGAGAGAGCAGACTGTAATGGGGTACTGACACACCATACCATGCTAACTGGGAGGGAGCAACACTAGCGTCACTCTGAGCACGTCTATAGAACCTGCTAAATACCAAATGGAATGTAGCGATCTAATAATTACAATTAACAATTGCAGCCTCCAAAGTATCTAACTGATTGATCACCTAATCAGAATAACAGTAATGAGCGAAACTGCCGGCGGCTGGTGGAAAATGCACTAGATTCACTAATATCAAAATGCTACACAGCTGGCCTAACTAACACGGCAATTTGACTAACAAATCTAGCACAGCCAGTCTTCAACAACTACACGCGCCTAGCAGGGAGCAGTATCAGCAGCCACTACTCTCGGGTGCTGATTAGCATGGATCTTGTGAGGTGCCCTGAGACTCGGGACTATTGGAGCCATGTGAGGTGTTACAGCTTGCCTTCCCCTCACACAGTCTTCTGTAGAACCAGGTCTGAGGCAATCTCCTGCTGCACATCAGTGACCCTAATACAGATGGGCAAAATGATGCACAGAGGGGTATGACTGCCTTTTCCGGTTATATTTTTTGTTTTTGTTGGGTTCCATCTCTAAAAATGCACTTTTATTGTCAAAATCTATTATTTTATTGTAAACACTTTCAAAATAAATCATATTGACACTTTTTTGGAACATTGGAATTTTTGGCACAATTTGGCACAATTCGGCACAATTTGGTAACCAAATGGGCTCGCCTGAAGAAAAAATGACTTGAGATAGTGCTACAAATATTTTACCAGTGGTAGTCTGCAGACTGAGGAATATAATACATTTAAAAAATCCACCATAACTTTTTAGCCCATCAGGGAAAAATTCTAGAACTTGAATGAAGGTATTCCTTCTTTTTTCTTCTTTTTTTTTTTTTTTTACATTTCCTGTATATAACTTGCTGTAAGCAGTACATTCATTTATGTGAATTCTGTCATTTGGTCAGACAGGATTCGGATTGCGGTGCGGAAATGCGGAAAAAAAGAGCTGAAACAATGATCGGTTCCTTCAGTATTTTCGGATGAGTGTGGCGGAGTTCGAGGCGCTTCTTCTTATCCTTGCTCCTCACCTGAGGAGACAGCTCACCAAAAAAACTCTGAACTCTGTTCATAACAGAGGATTGAAAGAATTCTAATGATTTTTATTCTGACAAATAGCCACGGCATTTGAGCATTGTATCAAGTTGATGACACTAACTACTGATGCTAACTACTGATGCCTGTATGTATGCCTGTATACTACAATCGCCGAAACATAGCTAGCTTGGTAGCCTCTAGGCTACTTCTGACCATAGACAGTCTGACACTACCTCAGCAGGCGATTGGCTAATATTCACTATGTTTACACGTTGTTAGGTAACCATTACCACTTTTCCAGAGTTGTCGAGCTATCCCAGCCCATATATTTTCCTTCAGCTCGGTGTCGATATAATCTTGCCTCAAACTCCGCCACACTTATCCGAAAATACTGACGGAACCGATCATTGTAGAGTTTCAGCTCTTGGATGAGCTGATGAAACTCACCCTGCTGTCGCCTCCGCTCCAACAAGGGTGAACCCAATACTTTCTTTTTTTGTTATTCACTAACATATCAATCACTAGGAGATCTTCATCACTTGACGACATCTTTACTAATGACACTCTCGCGACTGACAATCACGGCGCGAAAGCAGCACGAAATAGAATGCAAAATATAAAAAAATCGCACCGCACCTGGTGTGGACACCTTGTGTGCGGAATTTTCGCATTTGCTTTTTTTTCCGCATTTCCACACCGCAATCCGAATCCTGCTTGGAGTGGAAGGGCCTTTAGCTTGAATAAAAGTTTTTGTATTTTGTAGCCTATGTAGTTTTTGAGCTATAGATCATTATTTGACACTACTGAAATTGGCCTGCTGTCGCCTCCGCTCCAACAAGGGTGAACCCAATACTTTCTTTTTTTGTTATTCACTAACATATCAATCACTATGAGATCTTCATCACTTGACGACATCTTTACTAATGACACTCTCGCCACTGACAATCACGGCGCGAAAGCAGCACGAAATAGAATGCAAAATATAAAAAAATCGCACCGCACCTGGTGTGGACACCTTGTGTGCGGAATTTTCGCATTTGCTTTTTTTTCCGCATTTCCACGCCGCAATCCGAATCCTGCTTGGAGTGGAAGGGCCTTTAGCTTGAATAAAGGTTTTTGTATTTTGTAGCCTATGTAGTTTTTGAGCTATAGATCATTATTTGACACTACTGAAATTGGCCTATTTTGCCCCTGACGGGAAGAGGCTAATAATAAATCGTCAGTGCTGGATTAGAGAACAGATTCCCAGTTGTCCCAAGTTTTGGCTGTGACACCTACAAGAAGTATGCACATGACAAACATGAAATGAAGATACAATAAATGCAGAGACAGTTGAAACCAGGACCGGATACATAGAAACAGCTTGAGAAAAACAAAAAAGAGAAAATTGTCTCCAAGCGGAATCATAGGCCTTTAGAGTAGATTTGGCCAGACAATTTCTCATATTCAACACAAAAACTACATTTAAAGTGAGAGATAAAGTCATAATGGTTGGCAAAAAAGACAGGAAATTCAACCCAACAACTATGTTTTAAAGAAGAGATAATGATTGGCAAAAGCAGAAAAAGACAGGAAATTCACAGAAGCACCGAGAACAGTATCTTGACCCATGCACTGACAAACACACAAGGCATTAATACCTGCTATGGGTACCGTAACTATGCTGGTCTACTTCAAACAACATGTACCACTGGGCAGTCTGCTGAGGATTGAATCAACAACCAAATAGATTATTTTCAGAGGAACGCAGGAGTTGATTAATTTCTGCTTTTCTCAAAATCAATTAGGTACGTATTTAGTTGCTATGTGTACTTAAAATGTACCAAATGTGTCTTGTTACTTTCTAGTAATTAATGATCTATAAAAGAAATTAAAAGAGATAATCCCTGCCAAATTACATAAGTACATTATTTATATCTGAGCTAATGGTAGCAGCCATGAAAATCGATGTTCAGACAACTGGACAATAAGAGAGAACATCACAGCAGAGATTTGTACATGTTTTGTAGAATTTGTGATTTGATTGATTTCACTTTTAAATTGTACTTGTTTCTATTGTAAAATGTATAGTTTTATTTTAAATGTATTTCCTGTCATATTGTATGGCTTCTACTGATTCTTGTTAACAGCAAACTCTTGAAAATATGACACGCCTCAATGAATCTGTGTAAATAAAGAATAAAAATAATCAGAATTGTATTGTTAGTCACCATAGTAATAGTCCTTTTCCCCCCAGATTTTGTGAAGTATTTGGTTTCTTGAAAAGTGTTTCTTGAAAAATTGAAATTGTTAATACAATTTTATTATTATTATTATATCTATCATCATTATAACATTATTATATGAGGATGGTATGATTTAGCAGTGCAACTCACATTAATATTTTGTGTGGGCTCACAGACATTACACATATACTCTAAATCAGTTATGAAATTAATTTACCCAGAATTGCACAAGCACTTATATTTTGAAGATGGAGCCTTAAAGCAATAGTTCACCAAACAATTATCAGCTGATTTCTTATGTCAAAAATAGTCAAATGGCAAAATGAATTCACATTCAAAAGGATCTTTTCCATAGATACATTACCTTGCTCAATCACAAATGAATGGTAAAGATAGGAAAGCCTTTGGGCTGAAATGAGCTACTTCATATTTTTTCCATTGATTTTGATATTAAGACCTATTTAACTGTTCAGAACATTCAGAAATACATTTATGGAGATATATACTGACTGAAATAAATAGATTTGGATTTTCCTCCATGACTCTATTATTTTCATGCCTTGAATGTGACCGTGATATATTTTTTCTTCTTCAGAGCATTGATTACGAGAAAGTAACAAGACACATAATTGGTACATTTTAAGTACATTGTACATACTTACCTAATTAATTTCTAGAAATTAATAAACTTGTGCGTTCTTCTGAAAATAATCTTTTTGGTTGTTGATTCGAAGAGAATATTTGATTGAATCCTCAGCAGCCTGTCCAGTGGTACATGTCGTTTGAAGTAGACCACCATAGTTACAGTACCCATAGCAGGTATTAATGCATTGTGTGTTGGAAGCCTTGTCAGTGCATAGGTCAAGATACTGTTCTCGGTGCTTCTGTGAATTTCCTGTCTTTTTCTGCTTTTGCCAACCATTATGACATTATCTCTCGCTTTGTTTACCGGAAGGTAATGTAATCATATCTAAAAAAAAAAAAGTGGTTGCCCTGACCGAGGATATCTTGTGTTATTAGTAAGTAAACCATTTCAAAATCAGCATTTTACAATATTCCACTTGTGTTTTGAATAAACTCCGCTATTACTATTAATGTATCTATTAATGACTAATATAATTTGAATTTGACATTTGAAATTTGAAAGGAAAGAGAACAGTAAGTAGTTTAAGACTGTTACCTATCAAACACATAATGGCCCTTACACGTGAACGGCACAGCAGCAAGAGTTTCAGTGAAGTAGCCATCACCACATTCTTTTCCACCTTTTCCGGACCAAGTCAAAAATGAAAGAGTTGAAGATACGGTAATTGTCTGGAAGCATTGCGATGGCTGATTTAGCAAAACTTTCAGCAACCATTTGACTCTAAGCAAGCACAAAAAGAGAAGAGAAGATGAAAGAGATGCATGCGCTTTACTTTCTATAACTTGCTACCCAAGACCATGTAAATATTATGATACTAACGACAACACATGCTAGATGCCAAAAGCTGATCGGCTTAGAAACACATTCAGATATTTCCACAGGGTCCGTCTATGTGTATGTGTGTTTGTGGCAGCAATTATTTCCACAGGGTCAGTCACAGTTGCTGTAACTTCTCAAATCAGCACCTTTTAATACGACAAACTTATCCTCAAAATATCTGCTTGTTTGGAATGAAAGATAAATTGTATTCCTGCAAATATATTGCAGAATACTGCATTAGTGTTTTGTTATTTAAATGTCTTGGTATGTACTGGTGTTCATGATCATGTTGTAGGAGCATTTCCCACAATCCCACATGATAATTCCGCAACATTCACCCTGCATGACGTATAGCTCGTCTCAGCCAATCCCGTAGCCAATCAGCCACTTTGTGGCCTATAGCGAGTGGAAACTGGTGTACGCGGAACGCTACCCCTGCAAAGCTCACCAACGAACAACAGCAACAAAATTTTACACGGAAAAAGGACCATCAAACATTTTTTCCAGAACCGAACAGACCAGACGACAACGCGCAGCCCACGGGAACAGTGCCCAGCTCTGCGCATTTGCCTAGGACAACAGTTCACATTACCATCGCCGCTCCTACAAGGACAGCACATCTTTTGGACCCAGCAATGCGTATGAACTCAGGAAGACAGCAAACATTCAGGCACAGCTGGTGTTTTGTTTAGTCTTAACTGTTATTGTGAATCTGTGTTTCTATATTTGTTTTCTTATCATTTGAATATATTCTGTTAGCCATATATGTACGTGAATTGATTCGCCATCTTTCACGCATATATAGAGTAAACTATGCGAGTAGTCTCTTCTCACAGCTAACACTAACACTAACACGCCCACTTTTACCTTTGTTCAAGGGACACGTGCGCTTGCGCACACGCACACACCCACGCACACACACATACCCTAACTTACCCTACTAACTTCCCTTGGTTAAACCCCATATGTTCTGTGTTTGTACGTTTGTTTAATAAATATATTTTATTAAACCCGGTGTCTGTTTTGGCGTCACATAGACATGAGAGCCAAGTTAAAGCAGTCTTTTGAAGAACTTCCAACCTTCAGGTTATCGGTATGTTTAATCATTAATATTGGTTATTTTAATTATTAATTAAAATACTACATTTGTGTTTATATATTTGTGATAACAGTAATTTTATGAGACTGTTTACTTTTTTCAGTTATACTGCTACACTACATTAATTGGCGCCCCGGTTTCATAGAGAATAAAATCCCTACGTTATTTGGCGGCCCGTGCGAGGACCCTACAATGTGTTAACAGGTGCTCCAGGGCATGTACAATCTTTAATATATAAAGATATACAGACCACCCGCCATATTTAAAAATGCATGCATTCTTATCAGTTTCACCCTTCCTCCCTACATTGGAATTACATGGCACTGCATGTGGTGAAACTTCTGTTGGGTTGCGTGAGCATATAAAGTTTTTTCTTTCCAGCTTGCTGTAGCAACATTGCCCGAAGTAAAAAAAAAACAAGGATAAAAAGAAGAAAGTCAGACTTCTTTTCACTGTGATCGAGGGTCTGTTATCTTTTTCATTTACGAATGGTTAAGGTTAGGATTTGGGGAGGGAAATCTGATCCTATGGGGCAACTGCACCCCAGAACACACAGAAAAAAACGTCAGCTCCATCACAAGATTATTTCAATAGCTGCTGACTACAGACGCTAGCTAAATATATGTTTGCAAGCTGGCTACCAACCAACCATAGGAGACAAAGTTTGCCTAACTTTACTGTTCAAACTAGCTAATGTTACAGCATGATCAAAGCCAGTCACTAGCTAGCTCTGCTTATCTTGCTAGCTATAATAGCTATCCATGTAATTATTGTAGCAGCGGACAATAAACAGAGATGTCATGCCTTAACATAGCTAGCTAGCTAGAAGTTGCCTTCATAGCTAAATTGTCCTATTTAATGTCCTATTTAGCTAGCTAGCTAACGCAATTAATGTTAACGTTACTTTACCACAAAGCCGATATATACTATCTAGCTAAGCGTTAATAGCTACAGACTAACCAGATACCGTAAATCCTCAAATTGTAGCCGGGGTCTTTTATTTACTTAGGCTGCACAAAGCACAGGCCTTTATTTGGGGCAGGCTTGTATTCGAGGCAGGCCTTTATTTCTTATTAGGCTTCTGTTGTAGAATTTTATTCTTAGAAATAAAGTAAAAGGCTACACTTAAAGTGGGCCAACACTGTTCAACACTTCCTGTAACCGTTCAGAAATCAATTAGTGTAGGCTAATCAGGAACACCGTTTGGTAAGTCATAGTGTCAGTCTTAACAGACTTAGTTTATTGCAAATATTCTCAAACACAATAAATCTCATGAAAGTCCAGAATACATAAAATAACAACTTGCCAGACACGTTTTCATGAACAATAACAAATTAGCGTAGATAACAGCAAGTTAAGGATCTTTTTTTCCTAAAGTGCATTTTATTGTGAGACATGCGTTTCGTTTGGAGCAGCATACCGGTAGGCTATCAAAAGATTTTCGCTTTGGTTTGGGATTTAATTTACTTTTGGACTGTTTGATTCTATTGCTAAATGTTGGGACTGATGGGCACTGAAATCTGGGGTGTATTTGATGGTTCACTGTTAAGTTTTATGTAGTTGAAAGAGTGTCGGGATTTCCACCCGTCTGTTTATTGCGAGCCAAGGCAGCCGCTTTCATTCATTCATTGAACGTGCGCTGTGCTGTAAATACATGGAAACCTTATTGCGTAGCCAAGTAGCCTAAATTGAGTTAATTTTTAATTTTGTCTGATTTACTTTTTATAAAATTCGTAGGCTGGAATGCCTCACGGCAACAATTATGTTTAAATGTATACTGCTTCAGCCTTTGGCAAGCTACTCAGAAGGGGGCGGCAAGCGACTGGTAGCTTGAGAGCAACATGTTGGAGACCCATGGTGTAGGACAACAACTTTTCATTGGCAACAGTATTAAACCAACCAACAATATAAAATATTAAGAAGAGCTCTTATTTCATTGAGTTAAATCGAAACAATGTCTTCTAGTGCTCATGGACTGATAGCCCTACTGGTAGGCAATATTACCCCGGCTTGTATTTGGGCGCTGGCCTTTATTTGTCCGAATCGACCACGCCCCCGGCTATTATCCGAGGCCTGGCTTCAAATAGAATCCCGGACATAATTTGAGGATTTACTGTATGCTGTTTTTTGCGGTGTAAAGTATGTTACCCATCGATCCAGGGTCAGATATAATGTTACTTAGTTATTTCAGGAAATCAGATCCTAGAGCAGCAAGGCAACTTAAGCCTGAAGTATAGCTACCTCGGTAAGTAACATATTAGTTGGGGCAACACATATATATTTAATTAAGTTGACTAGCTTAATAATAATTTTGTACAGTTGTATCGCTAGCTACTAGTAACTAACAAGCTAGCAAGCTATCTAAGTGTAGGAACGGCTACAACTCCGCCCTCCTCCACTCCCCCAGCATAGTGTACAACAATGAATGTTTTAGCAGAAGTCTTTATGCATTTCTGGGTGACTTCATCATGCTCACTCCCACACACTATGAAAACTCAACCCACAAAATGTGGCATCATTCAGATCCAGAAAGCGGAGATGGCAACGAACTTGAATCATTTTAAACCATTTGTGTGCAGTAAATACTTTTTGAGGTATTGACACTTTTCTAGGACTAGTACAAAATATGGGGACCAAAGGGGAAAGGGTTAATATACCCATAAAATGTGATATCCAATATAAAGACTCGTGCTGACAATGAATTCAGGGATCCAAAATGCAATCTGAGGAGGCGGGTTTTGAGTCTACAGCAGAAGATGCTCATTGGCTTCTGTGAGCAGCATATTTCACCACAGAGGCTGGAATAGACAGAAGACATGACCAAGATGTGTGTAAAATATGGTGGTAGTTGGAAGATGTAGAGGAGCCATTCCCATCATGTCTGGGTAGGCCAGTACAAGGGTATTGAGTGGACTAGGTGATGACAAAGGAACAGATTCTTCCGATGTTGAAAAGGAAGAATCTGCAAGCCCGGCTCTCTCACCGTATTTTATCAGGTTACTGTCGAGCATCACTGCTTGGTTTATGGCAGTCACTATGGCAGTGCTACTGAATTCCAGGTCTTGCAGTGTCTGTAGTATTATAAAATAGCGCACATTTTACCAACATTATTTTAAATTGAGGATACATATGCTATTTGTCCTCCTGACCCACACGGTAGAGTGGTATCTTTTTTCCGTGATGCATACTTAGTGATTAAAACTAAATTGAATGTATCATTTAATCTCCCAAACATGATGTGAATAAAGAAGCTCTCTGTTTACCTCCCAATGTATTATTCTGATTATTGGTCTCAACCTGTTTTCATTGATTAACAATTTAGCCAGTGATCTGAATAATACATATTCAGGTTTCCATCCTGTCTATCAGCAGCCCCCACTGTCAGGAAGTAAGCTCATCAGTGTTGTCCAAGGTAATGGAGAAGTCCTAGAGGATATCAGACTTGGTATGGATGTAGCGGAGCTCAGTCTGGGCCAGATTATGCCTCAGGTGTCAGTTGTTCATCCACAATGAGACACACATAGAGGGTGGGCTGGGGGAGATCAGGATAGAGATTTTGCTGGAGATTGAACTGCGGATGTCTGCTACTGACATTTTAATGTAGGTTCCAAAATGATCTGCAGTGAGAGAAAAGGTGGGGGAGGGGATGGGTTGTGGAGGGAAGAGAACAATGGGTTATTTGGGTAATGGCAGGATGCCTCAAAGTTATTTAAAGTTGGATTCTGCCCCTCACTTATGTCATATTCAAGCTCCAATAAGTGCATCTACAATCATATAATTGAGAAAATAGAATTTTCACTTATAGGTATGTATGCAGCATCTCTAACTTCTCCTGTATTGCTTCTCAGACCTTCTGGATTCTGGATCATTTTAATAACTCCTAGCTTTATAGCTTTGCAGGGCTGATTAGCGCTGCAGTCTTTGTAGTCCGTAAGTGCAACACATATATTATTTAACACAAAACATAAATACAGTGCTATGAATCATAATATACACTCATCGAGCACTTTATTAGGAACATTTTAACTTTATTCCACCTACTTATTCATGCGATTATCTAATCAGCCAGTTGTGTGGCAGCAGTGCAATGCCTTGTTAATGAGAGACATCAAAAATTGCACTTATGATGACTATTGCTTTTTGGTTAGAACAGCTGTTCATGCGTGTTTTGCTATTTATGGATGTGATGTTTTTAACTTGTTGAACCTATGCACTTGTAAATTGCTTTGGATTAAAATCGCCAGCTAAATGAATAAAATGTAAAATGTCAATGTTTGCAGCTATATTTAGGGGTCCGAGCAGGGAAGTTGCTGGAACCCTATTGTATTTGTCCATAACTGTTGTATTGTATTTGTCCGTAACAAAGCTGCTGTTTGGACTGGTGATAACTCTTGAAAATTGGTCTATTAAGGCTAATGGCTGCTACAATAGCAATACTGTTCAGTCATATTAAAATGATCATAATGTTTTATAAAATTGCACTTATGATGACTATTGCTTTTTGGTTAGAACAGCTGTTCATGCGTGTTTTGCTATTTATGGATGTGATGTTTTTAACTTGTTGAACCTATGCACTTGTAAATTGCTTTGGATTAAAATCGCCAGCTAAATGAATAAAATGTAAAATGTCAATGTTTGCAGCTATATTTAGGGGTCCGAGCAGGGAAGTTGCTGGAACCCTATTGTATTTGTCCATAACTGTTGTATTGTATTTGTCCGTAACAAAGCTGCTGTTTGGACTGGTGATAACTCTTGAAAATTGGTCTATTAAGGCTAATGGCTGCTACAATAGCAATACTGTTCAGTCATATTAAAATGATCATAATGTTTTATTCATTTGTCATAAAAAGGTGGGACTAGGTTTGTTAGATTCCTCTGTTGACCCATTAAAGTGCATCTGGTTAAACTTTTTGCTATTTTGAATTTTCTTAAACGATATCTCCTACGATGCTGACTGACCGATTTGCATGAAACTTGCACTATTATTTTCAAAGGAAGCTTCTCTTTAAAAGTTATTTAAGGAAAGTTTCCATGTAAAAAATGTCGGACAAGATGATATAAGATATCTAAAATCTTTTGGAAAAGTGTTCACGAGTTACAGCCGTTGTAGTAAAATTGGCCACGCCCACAAACATTTATTGAC
>NW_026911233.1:0-22802 GCF_963692335.1 Osmerus eperlanus | reverse complement strand
TAATGCAAGCTGTGTAAGTTGCTCTGGTTGAGAGCATCTGCTAAACACTGAAAATATAGGATCAAGTTTCTGGTGGCGGAATTATAATCCTTGTGTGGCTCTGCATCACTGCAGCATACCAGTCTGCCCTTGGGATAGCTATATACACTCGCAAGGGTCCTTCCAAACCTGAAATATAGGGCCCGGCATCGAAAATGCGCACGCAGACGTTTGCCAGGTTTTGTCGGATGAAAACCTGGGGAGATTGATTTCGTGAAAATAACCTGCAGCACCATCCAGTTGCAAGCTCGATTGAGGATAAGTACACTCTTCTGAATACAACTTTGCAGTCACTGTACAGTCGTGAAACGAAAGGGCCGTAAAACAACCTTCCTCTGCATATGACTAGCGCTACGCGGGCGTAGCAGGCCCCTGTGTAAGAGACGAGTGCTCCCAGCTCCTCAGATAAACAGCTGTTCCTCAGCACCCTGGTCGGCCATCATGAGTCATCAGTCCAAGCAGCCGCGTCGTGATTGGGGAATAACAATCTGTCAGCGTCACGCTTTAATTGCGTTATGAACAATAAATGTTTCTGAAAAAGATAGCGTCGGGAACATTCGCCTCCACTTAGTCTCAGTCCGGCATGATGGTGTGCATGTCTCAGGACTCATTCAGCACAGGGTCCCGGCAAAAAAAGCGAAGGTCTGTAAGACTAAGGCAGAGAAATAATGAGCTGCATATTTATGATATATATTAATATATACTTTGATATGGCTTTAAGTCCCCTGAAATATCACTAATTACAAGACTGTAAATCAGTACAAGTAACCTAAAAATACATATACGTAGCCATGAAAAAATATATATAGCATACTCGGGCAGTTTCTCATATGTGCGTTGGGAAATGCAGCATTTCCAGTGGCAACGGCACTGAAATTATATCTGCAGCAATGAGACACTTTTCAAATGTAATATACAATGGGGGAAAAATTACACGCCGTTGTTCATTGATCAAGTTATGAAAATGAAGTGACTAGAAATGCATATAATTTAAAAAATGGAGAAACATTTTAATTCTGAGGAATGATGTGACAAATCCAGTGCTAACTCCATTCTGTTTTCTCTAGCTGGACAGAGAGTGTTGCCTCTCATTTCATACACTGCTACCAGGTCCGGGTGAATCACCATAACCTTCCCATTCACTTCATTCCATTTCAGTTTTTGTCTTGTTTTGGTTTTTCCTGTTCCGTAGAAGTATTTCTCACATATTATATTTGACAGTTAATTCGATTTTTTTTTTTTTTTTTACAGCATTTTAAAGCATTTTAGAGTGAGTGAGACAGATTTGGGTCGGAAATTAGTTGTACGAAAGGTGCTATATTAGTATTATTAATCTGAATATGAATCTGAATACAAATATTAATATGAATGTGAATATTATTATTAGCAGTAGCAGCAGTTACAATATCAGCAAAATGCTTAACTTTGTTGAAAATAATATAGCCAATTAAAGATGATGAATGATGAATCGATTTTTTAAAAGTTAGAATAGTCAGCAAAAACGCATGGGGCTGAAGACACAACTACCAAGTAAGGCCAGGCTCAACTGACTCCTATATTACACTAAGACATGGCTTGCCACTTGGTCCTGTGACGTACGCAACCATAAATACAATGAAGAAACTGAAAAATGACTCCAACATTCTGTTTCTAAAGGGAACACTGGCTGCAAACATTTCAGCCATTCAGCTGAATGCAAGTATACAGTACATTGACGCAAATAATGAACCATGAAGACTACACCCCTGGACACCAGAATTGTCCGTGTGAAATTGGAGCCAGAGAGAGAGCCATCTCATAATTAAGTAGTCCACTGTATTTGTCAACAAAGACACAAGCAACAAAAAAGTATGCAATTTCAAAATGGGAACTACATGGGAACCTTTGTAGATTCACTGAATGATTGGTTCATCCTTTATCTATGCTAGAAAATTAATTGGATGCTCCCCAAACAGGTGCCAGTGTAGTTATTCATTAAATCAATAAGGCATAGCATGAATATTGTCACAGCTAAAAGGAGCTGCTAGGCATTACGGGCAGTGTCATTAGGCACAACCCTGCAATTAGCAAGGGCATTTCAGTAACTATCATTTTCTATCTGACATTAATCTGATGTTTCTCATGATTGAGAATGGAGTGCAATCCTAGCCATTATCGTATAATCCATTACTGCATGGATAGACATAAATAATAGACGTAAGTAGTAGAAAAAATTCTGCACACTGTATATGCTTCCGTATTGACGTAACTTTATCCGGACTGCAAGTAAGGTTTCGAGCCTAATGGCTCTTTACAAGGGTCACGGTCCGCCTCAACAAAACGTTTATTTAAACGGAAAGGGTGGCGCATTGAAGAGCCTGTCTGAGAAGGGAATTCTGTATGTTCTCCTGGCTTTAAAGTGTAAGCCTACGTCATTACAGGTCAATACACCCCAACACACCCACAAAACGGAAGCAAACATTCCTCAAAGCCTGTTGCACACCATCGGGAGGAAACACATCGTTCCACCCAGGAAACCCTAGCAAAACGTTTTCTGATTGAATGTGCCCAGACAGCAGGACAGACCAGCTCTGTACAGACCAGTACCAGGAATACTTTTTTTAAATATTTATTTTATTTTATTTTTTACAAAAGTAATTAATAGACTTTCAACATTACACACATTCATTAAAAAAATATTATTTAACCAAATTACTGGCAGACTATTATACTGGGAGAGTAGCTGGTGTAATGACAGTTACAATGCCTTCGTCTATAATTCGGTTTCAACAGTGAGCCGGCCCTCAAACACTCACTCCTCTCCACTCCATCCTGAAAGTGGAGAGCGCCAGCGTTAAGGCAGAGAGACTGGCTGGGGTCTGTCAGATGATAGCAGTGCTCTGGGCCCTCGGGAGGCTCTTATTAAACTCTCAGCAGCTCAGCAGCCACACACGCAGCCTCGACTATTTGCTTTTCCATAATGATAATTACACATTCTTCTGCTGCCGTTTTCTCTCCGGGCCTCCCCCGGTCACCCGCAGCTCCCGCACACAAAGGAACCTCCTGCTGCGATGGCGAATGTGAGAGTCCTCCTCTCCACGGGAGGCGCGGAGCGACTGTGTGGCTTCTGTTTCACAAGAGAATTGCCTGACTACACTTGCTGTCACGCAAGTCTCTATTTTGTACACGTTTCCGTTCCATGTGTAACTGAAGGACCTGAATTGTAATGAGCTGCTAATTGTTATCCAACATGTTTTATATCTACTAAGGAATAAAAAACTGTATTAGACTATGTATGAAGAATGAATGTCTCATAGTGACAGAATAACCAATGCTTTCACTTTGTGCATGTGGCAAATCTCTATTTAAGGAATACATTAAAATTTTAACTGATTAAATGACTGACAGGTGAGCTCAATGGGGCTTAATGAAATTAAATTGCCTTGCGGATAACTCGGGCTTCATTTATAAAACTGTTATTGGAATTAAACTTAAACATAATCATAACATAATTTCCCAAGTTGTGTTTATGCTTCATTTATGAAAATAACAGAGATGGAAAAAAGTTGCTTATGCTGGTTTAAAGCGGCTGGTGTATCTGGTTCATACGCAACTGCAATATATCCACCTCACATAAACGTAGGTGAATGCTTTACAATTACCCAGTCTCAAGAATTCAGCCAATAACAGCCACTTTACTCTTAATAAGGTTGCATTTGACATTTTGATCGTAGCAAGTGTGGACTATGAATTAATTGCTATTCTTAACTTCGCTTATACATGCAGTATTGTAGCTCCACATAACTATCAGGTAATTAACCTAGTGTACACGTTTTGATCCAGACAAGATTTTATAAATAACTACTTAGCCATGGCTTTCTGCCTAAGCCACTGTTAAATAAACATAAGATCATAAGACCATTCTATAAATGAGTCCATATTCACTGAAACAGTCTGTTGAAGATTAAAGTTCAAAGACAAAAAAAATAAGCCAAACCTGCATGAATAAGGGAGGAAAACAGAATGGTATGGCGTTACTTTGATGGCAAAAGTCGAGCGCGCAAGAAATTAATTTGAGAGCAGAATTTTCCTCACGCACGGATTTACTCTGCTTGCACTCAAAACTCTGCACGCCCACTCAGATTTGGCCTGCTTGCAAACAGATTTCTTCTGTACGCACTCCAAACGTCATCTCCTCGCTATCAAAATGTATCCCTCTCGTGCTCTGACTTTTTCCACTGCAACATTACTGCCAAAAGTCCAGCCAAAAAGAATTGGCCGGAAATCCAAAACTAAGTGCCTGTGTATCCAATGAAATCTGATCTCATTGGTTGGGTAGGTAAGAGGCGTAGAATGATGGTCGTGTCTAGATCCCTTCAGAGCATATGTTTGTGTACCTCCATGTTTTGATAACATAACCAAGTTTGTCACTGGTCAGTAAATACCCCAAATCTAGCTAGCCATTTTTACAGTGACAGCAACTAGCCAATAACACTCGAGTAAGGGAGAGAAAATCCATCTTCCGTGGTAGTGCTAGTTCCATTTTTCCACGTGATTGAAGAAATGATGGGATCTATTTGTGAATACTCTAGTTATGTATGCAACTAATCATAGTATAAGTTTTTGTATTGCTCAGATTGATGGAGACATATGATGATCTATGCCATTCTAAACATTATGTGCTTACTCGCCACACACGTCTCCGTAGAATAAACTGCCATTACGAACCGCCTGGGAGCTCTGATCGCCCGGCCACAGCGGCTCCGGGTACCGTGGCCTGGAACAGGAGCACTCGCTAAACCACCGGCCGGTGGTGTAGACTGGGCTGGAATTGGGGACAGGGCAATAGGCGGTGGGGGCAGGCCCAGTATCACAGGCAGCATCAGGTCCCAGTACGCGGGCTTAAGCCGGTCCACTGACATATGGTCTGGCTTGCTTTCGATGTCCACGACAAAAGCCTCAACACCGTGCTCCAGGACTCAGAAGTGAATCCCCAGGAGGGCAGGAGGGGATCCACCAAGTCAATGTTGAAGTGATAAAAATGGCGCTCCGTCACCATGAAAGTATCCAGAGGCGCCCTGACGTGGCAGGGGGACCTTTGCTCACAGGAGTTTACCCAGTCCCTGATGTCTTTCCACAGCTATAGCACAACGCCTCCAGCACTCAGGCACGACCGTGCACAGTTGTTTCATCGAGACGTTGCACAGGAGGGATGCGCCTGCACCATCAAACTTGGCATCAGCTAAAAGTGGGCATTGTTCTGTAGGCTTAGACTCCCAGGTCGGAAGCCTGTTCAACGGCCATTAGGGAGTAACTCATGGCAATGTGGACAGCATTGACTACGGCCTAGGAGAGACAGTCCGCCAAGACACTGTTCTTCCCCACCACATGCATACATGCAGTACTCTGAGACTCTAGGCCAAGTGTCGTTGTTCCCGGGAAGACGAGACCTTCGAGACCTTGGACATAGCCAGAGCCAGGGGGTTGTGGTCGAAGAACGCCATAAACTGGTGGCCCTCTAGAAAAGGGAAATAGTGCTAGAGGTTGAATGTGCTGTACTTTTGTGCTCATTGGAGTAAGCAAGTAAGCAACTTCATCCACCAGCTGTTCTTGTACCATGCCCACAGCATAATCCGATGAGTCGGTGGTTGGCCTTGCCCTTGAGGGCTCCATATAGGGACTGCATGAGTTTGGCTGCCCAAGGGACATTACATTACATTAATGGCATTTGGCAGACGCTCTTATCCAGAGCAACGTATAGTTAGATTAAGCAGGAGACAATCCTCCCCTGGAGCAATGCTGGGTTAAGGGCCTTGCTCAAAGGCCCAACGGCTGTGCGGATCTTATTGTGGCTACACCGGGGATCGAACCACCAACGGATCCCAGTCATGTACCTTAACCACTACGCTACAGGCCACTCATCAAAGAACAGTGATAAAAATTCACCGTCCTCAAAAACACCTGCAGCGCCCTGATTGTACGGGGTTGAAGCGGGCTCGCCCCATCCCTGGTGCCGGAGGAAAGCGATGGACGATAACTCAAATTGGCACTTTACTGGGTTCACTTTACTGAGGCCATGTTGGCTGAGGCACTCAAAGAAAACCTGCAGATTGGACAGGTGTCCTGCTCTAGACGTGCTGTCGACAAGAATGTTGTCCAAATAAAACATACAGGAACGGTAAGTCTCTTCAGCACCATCCATCAGTCCATCAGGCATGGCAATGCCTGGGCGGTGTTCTTAAGCTGAAAACGGCATGCGTAAGAACTCAAAAAGTCCAAAGGGCACGATGACCGCCATCTTGGGGATGTCCTCAGGGTGCACAAGTACCTGGTGAGATCCAAAAACCTTTCCCGCCAGCTGTTCGAGCTGAAAAGTCCTGTGAGGGAGTGGGCAATGGTCGGGGGTGGTGGCATCGTTCAGGTTGCGGTAGTCCCCGCATGGGCAGCACCCACTGGGACTGGGCATGTGTAGGGGAGAGGTGCACAGACTGCTGGCACGGTTATCCCCACCGCAAGCTTTGCTGGATCGAGGTGGCAGGTGCGGGCGTGGACCGGCAGGCCTGACGTGGGTATGTGTTGCTCCACCCCGTGTTTGGTGTCAACGGTGGAGAAGGTCGGCTTGGTGAGGTTGGGGAATTCGCCCAGCAGGCAGGAGAACAGGAGCTTGCGAGTACGCTAGACAGTGGGGTTGTGGGGAGGTCGTTGAGCATGCAGAGATGTCTTTGGCATCCACCAGCTGGCGGTTTTTCGCATCTACTGGCGCACAGTAAGTCTGCCCCGAGCAGCAGTTTAGCTAGCCATGCCACCACAAACATCCATGAAAGACCCAGAACAATAACAAGTGAAATCAATAACAAACCCATTCAATCCTAGGTAGCTCCTTTTAAATCTTAAGCATTATGAATCCCAAATTAAAAAGAGAGAGCGATAGAAAGATAGAAAGTAACAAAAACCACCTTTTAAGAAATGCAGACTCGAGTCAAAATAGCATTCCAGGGAGAATCATTGTTGCACATGCTCCGATGGGATCTAGACACGACCATTCTCTGCCTATTACCTACACAACCAATGAGATCAGTAATGATTCAATTGGTTAAACAGGCACTTAGTTTTGGATTTCCGGCTAATTCTTATTGGCTGGACTTTTGGCAGTAATGATGCAATTGAAAACATCTGAGCAGAGGGTTATGTTTTGAGTCCGAAGAGAATAAATCTGTGTTCGAGCAGGCCAAATCTGTGTGCACAGAGGTTTGAGTGTGAGCAGAGTAAACCAGTGTGGGAGATTCTACTTTTGCCATTAAAGTAATGCCATACAATGGAAGAACTTAAAACAGCTCCAACCACCTCCATCGTTGAAGAGATTAAATAAATATATAAAGGGCTAAGCATATATTGCATTTATTGTTTTAGCTCCTATGAGTTTTACATTACATCTTTTATAATGATCTAAGAGTCAAAAGTCTAAAACCCAGAATACTAGTTCTCTTAGAGGAAGGTAGACTTCACATTTTAGCATATATCCTGCTTTTCATTAAATGTTCTTGGATGTACACACAGATGCACTCTCTCACTGATAAGACTGCTTATAAAGTGCACAACAGCCTTGAAGTAATGTAAAATATGCCCTTGCAGGGAGTCTCCCTTCTTTCAGCTGAAGATTGAGCGGGCAACGGAAACATCAAACTGCAGGCATGTGTGCAGAGAAAGTATATTGACAATAAATTAAGAGAACATTATTAGAGAGGGGGAATAGTCCATCCTGTGCACAGTGCTTTAAAAATAACAATGGCGTGCTGCAGGGAGAGAAGTTTCAGTTCCTGTCTGAATCTATAACTCCCTCGGGGACTGTACTAGAATTGTATTGTATTTTGCATTAAATATAGTCAATTCTGCACTCTCTGTGTTATTAAACAAACACAGACCGTAAGTATTAGGACAGTTGCTATAGCTTCTGTCATCTTGGCTCTGTAGTACAGCACATTGGATTTTAAATGAAATATGGGCAGACTGTCCCCTTTAATTTACGGGTATTTACATCCATGTTGGATGTTGCGTGTAGGAATCAAATCCCTTTTTATATATAGGGACCCATTTTAGGGCAATTGGACGGTTAGCTTCTCTGCTGCTTCTGAATAGTCAGGTGTATTCAATCACTTCCATTTGTCACCATGAGGCTCAGAGTTGTGGCAATGACACTCAAGGAAGCCATTGTCCAACTGTCCAAAAACATACAAACTGCACTGCAGGAGCACCCCATAAATGAGTTTAAGAAGCTCATTGTGGTCTAGAGAGACCATGCAACCACAAACACCATAGCTGAGTGTAAGAACCTCATCATGGTCAAGAGAGACCATGCAACCACAAACACCATAACTCAGTGTAAGAACCTCATTGCGGTCAAGAGAGCCCACGCAACCACGAACACCTTGAGCCCACTTCAGCACACTCCCGTTCTTTGCAGCACTTTATTTTTCTTTGCATAGCTGTTACATTTAGTATTTAAGCTTTTAGCCAAACCCTTGGCCTGAAACAAACATTTTATTTGCAACAATCCGCGCACAACTACAGATCTAAGCCCATGCAGTAATTACAACTTTAATTTACAATTTCAACTGGCAATGTAATGATAGGTTGGGATATTTTCAAAGACTGAATAGGGCATAACACATGATTACACAGACGGCAAATGCTTATCATTTTGTTGCGTGATGTTTAGTGAAGGTCAGAGAAGTGAAATAGGGGCTCACTGCCGGGAAGAACTGGAGCGGCAGCGGTAAAGCACCAGATATCTTATTACACATAAACAACATTACGGACAAGATGGGACTTTTTAATGCGTCCTTTTAAACTTGAAACCCAGGACGCTGCGTATGATTCAAATGACTGCTCTGAATCCCTGTCCATCAGATATGTAATGTAACAAATGGCCAATTGCCAACTGAAACATCTTTCACACTTTCGTAGTCTTCCATTTCATTACATCTTTTGTGCTAGATGAGGATATTTACTGTATGTGTCCAAAACTATTTCTGTTTAAAAAACAGGGTATTTTTGCTTGCTGCGCCTCGGCCTTCAAGTACATGGATTTATGGCTATTTTAGCATAGAGGGCACAACATACGATATGGGTGTGTATTACTGCATAACACACCTTAATCAGATTCATCCTTAGTAGAGATTGTACCTGGGCATGTGGATCTTGTTGAAAAGCAGCTGCAAACATGACATCAAGCCAAGAAGATGAGAAAGAAAAGAGAGTAGACAGGCCCCAGCTCCACATCTAAATCTCTGTTTGCATTGTTCAAATAATGATTAAATCAACGCATAACAGCTCATACATTGCAACTCATACAATGATCAATTTATTCAGACATAAAGATGATGGAGATCACTTTATCAATTTCAGAGGAGAACCTGTTAAAATGAAGGTTGTGCATTCTCAGCGGTCATGTAAAGATGCTCTGCCAAACTGACTTACTCACATCCCACAGGTCACACTGAAGTCAGACAGGCTCTAACTTACGTGTATGTGCAGGTTGTGTTTGCCACTAAAGCAATTGTGGAGAGGAATGTGGGTGGCATACAGTTATTTAGGCTGAAAGAATGGCAGTTTATTGGCCAAAATGGGAGACAGAATGAAATAGTGATTTTGCACTTTTAACTACTGTTAACATACACTACAGTCGTTATTTTTTAAATGCCGGCTGAATCCGCCCCGTGTACTGTCTGATCAAGATGTCCAATGAAACCTGGCCTGACTGCAAAACTAGCTTTGAATAAAGAACAGAGTGACTTTGAGACTACATTTACATAAATATCCCACAAACCACAATCTTTAGAAGTGTTTGTTCTCAGAGATAAAAATACACAACTTGTACAAGTGTTTGGAAATCTTTAAGGTATGGGCAGCAATTTGTGGCTTCTAATGCTCCCTCCCTTGGGCTTAGAAATGCAAATGCGGCGCACTAAATAAAAAATGTGTCTTCTTCAGAGGATATTTAGTTTTTGCTCCATTACTGGAATGCCACATCATTATGCTTGGTCACACTCGGTCTGGGCTATTTTTACAGTTTTCTTAAAACAAAGACCAAATAGAAAAATCTTAAGCACATCCATCCATCCATCCATCCATTATCTGAACCCGCTTATCCTGAACAGGGTCCCAGGGGGGCTGGAGCCTATCCCAGCATACATTGGGCGAAAGGCAGGAATACACCCTGGACGGGTCGCCAGTCCATCACAGGGCACACACACACCATTCACTCACACACACACACTCATACCTACGGGCAATTTAGACTCTCCAATCAGCCTAACATGCATGTCTTTGGACTGTGGGAGGAAACCGGAGTACCCGGAGGAAACCCACGCAGACACGGGGAGAACATGCAAAGTCCGCACAGAGAGGCCTCGGCCGACGGGGATTCGAACCCAGGACCTCCTTGCTGTGAGACAGCAGTGCTACCCACTGCACCATCCGTGCCGCCCAGTCTTAAGCACATGTAAAACAAAATTTGCGAAGGAAAGATGCT
The DNA here is from genome assembly GCF_963692335.1 of Osmerus eperlanus. Classification (NCBI taxonomy): domain Eukaryota; kingdom Metazoa; phylum Chordata; class Actinopteri; order Osmeriformes; family Osmeridae; genus Osmerus; species Osmerus eperlanus. Next base: position 12,253 of record NW_026911233.1, on the reverse strand, counting down.
TCCACAAATAATTAAATGAGGTGTAATCTTTAAATCTAATCAATTCAAATCTATTTATTGTGACCACTCTTTCCCTTTAAAACTGCGTCAATTCTCTTAGGTGTAAAAAAAAGGTTTTAACAAGCTTATTGGACTTGCCACAGTTCTGCTAGACTTTGGCTCTCTCGCATACTAATCCCAGACATCATTGATCAAGTTTTTATATAAAAAGTGGCTTATCACTTTATACTTTGTTACTTGATTTAACAAAATGCAAAAATGTCACAGTAACATTTAGTTTTTTTGTTTGCAAATCTCAAATTAGCTCTTTTTTTACTGATTTACTTACTGATTTAAAACAGAAATACCTAAGACCAAATTTATGTTTTAAAACATCTAGAGTGCATAAGAATTTTGCACAGCGCTGTATAGTATATATTTGAACAGTTAAAATAAAAATAATATGCAAGCTAAAAAAAAAATGTTTGGCTTCCTGTATGACACACCTCTCTTGTTAAAGGTGGAGGCTTAGTCATGTAGGATGAACAGATACTTGTGTTATTTCCAGAAAGAAAGTGGCTCTCCCTCCCCTGAACTTTTCACATATTGTGATGAAGAACAGCACGGTCTGAGCTTCTTGCAGACTGCACTGTGAGCACAATCTGTCCTTTCTGGGTGCTGCAGGTCAGGACTGCCTGCGTCAGCTTTCTTTATCTCTCAGCTATGCTCACACCGTCCATGCATTATAGAGTAGGACCTCAGAGATGCAAACCGTTTGGGAGTGGGTGTTGTTCAAAACTCTGAAATGTTCATAACTTTGACACTGAAGTCCAAATACACCAGTTTTTATGTGAATTGTGTATTAGTACGTTTGGCTGTATTACTCCTTTGAAAATTATTTTTGTTTGTCAATAACCGAAGAGCTAATGAGCTATAAGTGGTACGTCGTGAGAACAAATATTATTGTATAGCCTGTAGGAAGCATAATAACCAGTCCACAGGTGAAAACAGCTACTTGTCTTGACATCATCATCAAAAATGCAGACATAACAAACTGTAAGCTAATATAATATAAGAATGGGGCCTATATGGAAAAAAATACAGACAGACTGTATGCTATTGACCAGGAAGGTAAAACGTTGGGTAAACTGAATTCAAAGCAAAAGACGTCGGCTCTCTTGCTTACTTCTCAACTCAGTTACAACTTCAAAAGATCACCAGACCCTGCACACCTACCAGACCTTCTGTTATGCTACTTCTGAGCTTCTGCCCACCCCTCTATGCCTACACTTCTAGGACACATCCCCTGTCTGTTCTGCCCCCCTCGGTGGTTGTTTGAGCCTCCCCCTCCCGCAGGTGAAGCTCTACCATTGATTAGCTAGGCAATAACAGCTACAAGAAAGATTATATTTTCAGCCATTTGCACTGCATCTTTTACAAAGCCACCAAAGGCTACCCACAGGCTGTTAGTGCTAGCAAAGGGGGGTTGAGTGACAGATAGGGGAAGTGAAGCCAAAACTGCGGTGTGTTGTTGACAATTTTAGCTAGCCTAGCTAACATTAACTTAGCTCCTGAGAGTCTCCTACATTTGCTTCAAAACACATTTTGTTTGAATTCCACAATAGCCTATTTACACAGTATGAAAGCAAAAGACTATTCTGTCAAAAACAAACGCTATCCCAATTAAATGCCCCCATATTCGCAAATATCATCTGAACTAGGCTATTGTTAGCTATTCAATTATGTCACATTAACATATATGCAAATCACAGGCATACAGAAAAACCCTGACCTGATGTCCAAATGTTATTAACAGCATTAACAGCATTTTGATTGGATTTTAAAAGCTTGCACTGCTTAAGCAGGTATCCTACAGCTATAGCACAAAAAAATTATTTCTCTCATTATTGCAATGTCTTTGGATATCAATAGTATGCCTAGTATGCGTATCCATGAGTATGCATTTAAACTCACCATTCAAAGTCAGTACACGCAAACAGCCTGGTCAGAAAAGTAGGTATATGGCTACACCCCTGGTTTTATGGGTGTTTCCTACCGAAAAATTGCAAAATGAGGGCATTTAATTTATGCGACTCTGTAATTAGAAATCGGTCCTTGTTGGTATCAGCGAGCGCAAATAGTCACAATACAGCAAATTATCTAGGACTGTGGCTAAGGTATCTAGACTCCCTTGTCAGGTTTAGACAAAATTTCAAGTTTGGTCTCCACTGTGAGGCATATTCTTTTGTGCTTTGCACCAGCCATTTCTAGACTAGGCTACAGTAACTGGTGGAAAGCCTGTTCGGTTATCCAGTCAGTTTGGATAAATGAGGTTCTCCTGTACTTCAGAATCTCCTTTATTATCCTTTCACACTGGCTAAAAATGCCTTCTTTTGCAAATTATTTTTGCACTGTATTCTTTAGAAATAGTGCCCAAACATGCCGTTTGCCTAATTTTGATAGTACCTACTGTAAATCTGACTTTGGAAAGTGTAAAAATGTGTTTTGGTCTATTAATCTCATTTTGTGTGACTTACAATAGAGGACATAACATTGGTCAGGCATATTCTAATTCCCATGTGACACTGCGCTTGGTTGACCAGTAAGGCCATACCTTCCAGGACACAGTGTCTTGTTAAATCTTGCATTGCTCATTTTCATGTTACCCTTTTCGTGTGTGCCCGAGCAGCTGAAGCAGGTTTGTCTCCATGGAATATGAAATTAACCAACATGTCTCAGGACCGATTGTCTCAGATTCCTCTTACCTCCACAGGGAACCTCCTGCCGTTGATGCTGTGCTCAGACCCGGCTGACCCGTTGCTCTGGCCCCAGTGAAACTCCACTTTCTCTGCCTTGAAGCGCCCGGGCAGCCCTGCACCCCTGACGAAGTAATCATCCCTCAGGAGAACGGCCACTGGAAGAGTGAAGAGGAGGAGATGAGAGGAGTTACACACACTCACACTCACACTCACACACTCAAGCTCACACTCATACACTCACACACACGCGCGGGCGCGCACACACACTCACACACACACACACACACACACACACACACACATATTCACACACACACACACAGCAGAAAAAAAGAAAATAAGAGTGTGCTCAACAACGCACAATTGACAATACAATAGACATTTGTGATGTCAATTCACTGGAGAGAAACAAAGATCTACCAAAGTTCTACCAATCGCACAGTATGTTGGCAGAGCAATACCCATGGTGCTATCTAGTATGTCTCTATTAACAAGAAGCAGTAAAAAGCAATGGCAGGAAGTATAGCCAGAAATATCCATCAGAAATATCGGGAAATGGCCTATCGACATCATTCTGCTGACTGTTAACAATGTGGTGCACTAGTTGGTAGGAATTTCTGCTTTAAATGGAGAAGCCTCTCTCTGTTATTTAGCATTAATGTGTCATCACGACAGCATTATCCCTATTTAAATCTCTGGTATTAGCCAAGAAGCAGCCGGGAAGATTCCTCCAATCACCATCTACATCATTTTATTGGTTTCTATCAATGTGCTGATTTGTGGAGCTCCTGTTTTTACCAGTAAGGAGATGACATGTTTTATTCTTATTTTGTTATGCCTGACAAAAATGTCAGGCATAAAAATCAATCCAGAGATAGAGTTCTCTGCATCAGCCATATTGCTTATTTGGTCTGGAATCAGAATTTGGCAAGACAGCCCCCCCGTCAAATTGGGTAGTGACAGTCCTCTCTGTGCTCTCGCCAGCAGAACAGAGCACAGGTATCGACACAGCGAGGAATTCTATTTCTTTTAATTGATTGTGATAGTTCTCTTCGCTGCACCACCCTGCAGCCTTTCTGTGTGCAGTTTCCATGTTCGCCCTGTATATGCTTGGGTTTCTGCCAGCTTCCCCTCCATGCTCATGGGAGACTCTAAATTTCCTGCAGGTACGACTGATAAATCGAATGGGAGTGCGGATGAATGGAGCGTGGGCCTTGCGAGGAATTGGCGACCTGACCGGGGTGTATTCCTACCTCTCACTCCCACCTCCCATTGCATGCTGGGATAGGCTCTGCCAGCATACGGCTCAGTCTGGTTTCGACTCCAACGTGGCACGCCGCCACTCACCGTGCCAGCTACCGACTCGGCGCGGTTCTAACTTTAATCTACAACACTGCCTCTCGCTCCGCCAACACGCCTCGCCCCGGCGCTAATCATCCGCTATGGGCGAGCAGTCATAAGTGTGTGAGAGGGGGCCCTGCCATGGGATTTTCATTAGCTTTGCCAGTCGCCGTTTCGGAGCTCAAGGATCCAAGCCAGAATTATACGGTAGATATGGAACATGAAAATAAAACCCTTTATCAAAGTTTCTCGCGCAAATTTGTTTCAAGTTTAATTTAATATTTGAGAATGTGACGTTGATGAACTTGGGATGGAACTTGTGATAAAAATGTTATTAAATGTTTAATAACTTTAATTCTTAGCACAGCCCTGGTCTCTGTCCTAACCTCACCTTCACCAGTCATATGTTTCATGTAGATTAAGGTGTGTTTATGTAGCACTTGTGAATGTCCTGTACTTCACAAGCTGTAGAGCTAGAAGATACTTCAGATGAATGTATTCTCCCAGCAGAGCAGAGGCATTTGCCTGTTTGATTGCGCAAACAGCCACAACATTCCACTGGTAAAGGTCATCAAGTCACTCCTGGGTCAGCAAAAGGTCACCTATCATTTCTGAATAAACAATTTGATAAACAGATCAATGAAAAAAAAAAAATGCTTTTGCCAGGAGGCCAGATGAATTTTCACCTTCCAATGTGCCGCAGAACTGCCAATTTAAGGCAGTGAAAATCTGCGTATGTGCTTGAGGAACTAAGGAAGGATGTCTTCAGATTTCCCCCCTCTTCATGCTCTCTCTCAACCCTTCTATCTCTCTCTCTCTCTCTCTCTCTCGCTCCCCCTTTCTCCTGAAGTGATGCAAGAAGCAGTAACATAGCATGCTGAGATCAGTGGTCCGTGCCTGTCAGCGAAGATGGATAGCCCTTTGAGACATGACTGTCACTGTGTACTCATCCTGCTAAAGAGAGCCTTTCATTCTCAGCCACAGAAACAAAAGCATACTGTAACATCTTCACTGACGAGGCTGTCCAGACTCCATGCATATGTCCACCGCACGAGCATGTGCCAGAACCTGAGATTGCTAAACAAAGTCAGTAGCCCATTCTACAGTCATTGATTATTAAGGCAAATTTACTGGATAAATCCATGTATTTCTGAAAGGTTTGGCAAAACACACCTACTTTCAAATTTCTCCGTTTCAAATTTTAAATCAACTTACAACCGAGATCGTATAGAACTTCATGATTATGGAATGGCTGGCAATTGCGCGACCAGGACTCGAACACCAAATATCCAACTCTGAAAGGAACACTATATTGGATTTTTACCTTGAAAATAAGATCAATTAAACATTCCCAGTCATATCTATGATGCACTGGTAATCTTCTTGCGTACATTTGCCGAATCAGTGCTCCTCTGCTGTATTTCTTATAAGATGTGTTTGGAATATTTCTGGGTGCGACGTCCTTCTGTGTGGGAAGGGCTGGTTGTGACTAAAGAACCTGTGGGGCTTTAGCAGAGCATTTAGAGCTAACTAGCTACTGCATTGACACAGGTGAAGAAGCACAAATACAGCAAAGCAAAACAACTGATAGAGTAGTATGCCTTCAAGCCTTACTAGAAGAACAACCAATCAAAGACTTGATTTTCAGGTAGACTATTGACAAGTACTTCATTTAGGGAAATGCATTTGAAAGATAGTCATCATTTTAAAAAGAAAAGGGTTGCAATCTTGTTTCAGCTCTTTGGGTTAAAAACAGAAAAGACACACAAGTAGCCGAAGACTCATGTATATGTTCTTGCCAATGGATCTTTCCTAAATGCAGTTACTGAATTCCTTAAGGCTACGCACCTCTGCTGTTAACCCAAAATGCAGGAAAATAGAGGTTACCCCATTTCTATGTGTCAGGGATTTGCAGCAGGAGTGATTCTAACCGGTTTTGCCTGTGTTCTTCATTGAGGTCTTGTTTGAAGACTCGGTATCAAAGCCATCCAGAGTGAGCTCTTGGTATTCTTCAGACGTGTGGGAGTACTGGTCTGTGATGTCAATTGGGGACTGATTCCTCTCTTGACACTCAGGATTGGTGAAGGCCCAGCTGTCTGGCCCATAAGTCCCTGCAGGAAGAAAAGGAGAAAGCTCTGGGTAACAGAAGGATATGTAATGATGATAACAGACCATTCAGCCAAACTAGGTTCACCGTTTACCTACAGTCTACAGCAGTGGTCCTCATTCCTGGTCCTGGAGAGCCACTGGGTGTGCAAAGTTTTTGGTTTTCGTCTTAATATCAGCAACAAATTCAGACCCAAGAAACCAGGTGAGATGAATTAACCATGTAATTAACTGCTTTAATCGTTCAATTAAGTGCTGAGTAGTAACAAAAGCCAGCACGCCCTGCGGCTCTCCAGGACCAGGAGGTCCACTGGTCCAAACTGTGACCAAACCTGCATCAGACCTGCACTTGAACACCCTGAGAGTCTGTCTCCACTACACGACCTGGCAAGTTAAAATGTTGGGTACAAGCCTTCCTGCTTCCCAGTTTCCAATCTGCTTTACTTGACAGGCTGTTTTCCTAATGTGATTGGAAATGTAACATCATGGTTGGTTAAACTTGCCAGAGGTGCATCTGAGCTGCACTACTCATGCATGCGAGCAGTGTGCTGCAGCAGGCTGAAGCCAAATCAAACCTGCGCTTTGTTTCTAAGGGCAGGAGCAAAGCAGCGGGTGTACTGGACCAGGGGGGTCGGTACGGTACATCCTGTCTCTGCTACATGACCTGGCAAGCTGTTCCACACATTGACAACTCTCTGTGTAGAAAAAAATAACACAGGACATGGCAAGGGCAACGGCTTCTTTTTTTCTGCTACATTTCAGTGTGTTCTCCCAGTAATTTTACAGAACTGGAGGAGCAGCCAGGCTTGAAGAATGGTCACCAGGCCTAGAAAATACAGAGATAAGAATGTTTTTTTTGAGTTTCTGCATTTCAGAGCTCACTGACACTCACTGGAGTTCATCAATAAGGGAATGAGAAAGTAAAAAGCTAAATCCTACTCCCGTGGCTGACAACCCACCAAGCCTGTGTGGGTTGCCGGACTTGCATCAATTTGACTTCAATTGAGGAAATTAGCTGACATTCAATTCATGTTTCTCGAACATTACATGCCTTTTTTCAATTCACTGATTAATTTCCATGTATTTCTTTACTGAACTGAACTCAATTTGACACTGGCAAGACTCTATGGTAGTGTGGGGCAAAAGAATGCATACAAAATCTCTCTAGAACCTTCTTGACGTTTTTGAGTGCAGGATTCTCCTCCCTTTACAATATAGTGGCACAACTCGTTCGTCCCTGAAAATGTTCGTAACATCATGAAATTACATAAAACACTTGGCGGCGTGGCCCTTCATCAGTGAAGGAAACCTACAGCTTTGGAAAAGCACTTGACTTTTCTTCCGTTTATTCCATGTTCCCTGCCAACACGACCAGCTGTGACTATCACTATGTACCTTTCCAGCTCCAGCAAATGGTAAATAGTACAATTTAGTCTAGCGATCATACATGGCAGGAACACACGTTTGCTGTCATAATTTGTTAGGCCAGTCAGTGAAATTAACTTGCAGCATAAATTATTGTTTAACATTACCAGATTCAATATTTTTTGTGCCAAATGTCTGACAGCTATAACAGTGTGAAAAATGTGCCAAATGTGTTCCCTGTAAGCTGTCTGGTGAACTGTGCCTTATTTCAAATGGAAATGGCTCACACTGTAGGTCTTCAAGGGGCAAACACACACTGTAAATCAGATATATTTATGTAACGCTGGTTTAACTGCTGCACCACTGCAGCTGCATGTCAGTCTAACCAGACATGTCATTTCAAAAAGTGCTTTTGATACATTCTCGCCCCTTAACGCTGTAGAGGGGCAAATTCACAGGACAGGAGCAGGCCTGAACGTAAATCTCTCTATACCACTAGAATTGCCTGAGAGCCATGGAATCAATTGTGTGGTTGGAGCCTACAGTAAATGGGAAATTGGTTGAGCCAGGACTTCAGAGATGGATCTGCTGGACGCAGTGGCTCAAACAGGAGGCAGCTTCCTGCCGCTTCGCTGTCTGATTCGTCACTGTCCCTCAAAGGTAATGTTTTCAGAAGTACCTGAGCATGAACCTGAATAACACAGGCTTCCCAAGAAACTAGCATGTCATAAGCTTGTTTGCGTCCAAGTTAAATACCCAACCTGGCTCTTTCAACCTGCCACTTAATCATCATTTAATTGGCTAAACAATTGTTCTCTCAATTTGGGGGGAAAAAAAACAAAAAAACCCATGGACGCAAATGGTTTGGTAACTCCCATGAGACATAATGTCATCTTTGTTGTTGTGTTCGGTACACAAATCTGACCATGCACTTTTTACAGTATTTGCATGTCGATCATTTGCTAATGATATGGAGCCTTGTCATTTTGTGGCTGCATAACGATTTAATGCCTTGTTTGTCTATATGACGTTGTTGCTGTTGCTGTCTATGATGAAATGCGCTAGCATAGCATTTAACACTATACCATAAATGCCATTTAGCGAGACGTCTGGTTTACCTCCCCATTGCCCTAATGCTTCTGGCCTCTCATACACTTTCTAGTACACTAGACATGCTCATCAGAAATAAAGGCATTCTGAGTTCAGGATAATTAGGGAGAATCTACAATATGGCAGTCTCACCAGTTTCTTGGACAGAAAAGAGTACAAAACAATATGTACCAAAATGCACATTTTCAGCTGGCAAACCTCAAAATGCATTCGGCATCAAACCCAATCCCCATAACCTAACGATGACAAGTGCTATGCAAGTCTTGATGCTATAGCTGTTAAAGATGTCAAGAACGGCAAACTTGGAGAGACCTTGAAATTCTGACCCATGAATATACAATATGGTTTGAGAATGATTTGAATGTTACAGTAGGTAACAGACCTAGAGTAGAATTTCAAAAAAGCTGAATTAAAACTCAGCAACACACCTTTCAGTAGAAAACAAGTGCAGCTTTTGTTGAAAAGTTTTGTACACAATATCTTCAGGGGGGAAAACAAATCCAAGAAGAGTTTAAAATTGCTCTCTGATGAACAGGTTCTGTACCTGGGTTCATCTGCAGTCCAAAGTTGCACTTGCTTTCCATGTGTGCTTTTCCAAGCTTACGACATCAGTTTATACCATTTTTACTCATTTCACACTGTGTGAAGAGTGTCTTTTATGAAACTTTTTCTTCCTGTTCTACAAGGTGATGGGAAATGCAGGCAGTCATGTCACCAGGGAAAAGTATGGTTCCTAAAACCACTGCCCCAGAATCACAGCTGAACTACAGCCACATTACTCTCCAGCTGAAGTTACTGCAGATTATATACAGTAGATACTAGGGATGTGACAAATCATCAGTTAACTGAATTGTTAGTTGATCAGCGCTTACCATCAGATTTTGAAAACAGTTAACTGTGTGACCAATAATTCTTATGACAGCTAGGGGTCATATCTTATTTATGAAAAATTAAATAAAAACTGGAGTAGCCTACTGACAAAAATGTCATTTAAAAGCTTCCCCCCCATTTTCTCTCAATTTGTTTGCCGATCGCAGCCTAACTATTTAAATTACCCGTGCTAACAACTTAGGATACACCTTCTACATCTTCATCCCTCGGCGGCCCGGTAAGATCTAGAGATCCGTAGAATGACACGTGTTTTCCAAGCCGCATCGTTCCAGCCTGAGACCGTGATTCCGAGGTGATCAGGGCGCAGCTATAGGTATACACAGTGAAGTACTAACCCTGCCGAGACCCTCCCCCCGCCCTCGGAGCGGCGGGCCAATTATGGCGCTCCCATGTCAGCCAGCCAAACTCGGCCTTGCTATTGACTATATATAACTTTGCTACAGACAGGGTTGTGCACAAAAAATTCCGTGATGACATTAATGTCCTAAGATTGGCCTGATATGCAATAAAATGATATCTGGTAAATCTGGTATATTTTAGGCAGGGAATCCGATGGAAAAGGTGTAAATATAATAGTTGGATTTTGTATTTGGCCAACATAAGATATATAGAACACAACACTTTCGTTTTGACAGACAAAAAACGTTGGATAGTGATTACACTATTAGGCTAAGTAAGTTAGACTCAATAAAAAAATGTATTGTTGGATTTAATAAAATTATGAACAGTGGTTACACATAATTATAGCCTTTATATTTGTCCAATGATGGATTGCTTTATTTGTTTTTATACATAAGGCATAGTGGAAAGTTATGTTCAGTTTGCCGGTAGTTTGAATTTGAAAAAAATAATTTGTTAACGTATATGACTCAGTTTCAGTTAACCGTTTAAACATTTAATCGTTCACCCCCCTAGTAGATACACCCGATTAATTTTGTCATTTTGATGCCGCTCCTAAAAACGACAGACTACATACAGCACTGGAGCTATATAATGACGTAATATAGCATATCATTACTATGATATGGTAATGTCGTAGTATAGCAATTGAAATGTCCATTAGCAACCTGAATGCACTTCAGAACCAGATCAGATGGCAGGAACACAGGAGCCAAGCCGGCGGTGGGCGTATAAAAGCAGGACTGTAATACAGTCCTATGGAAGGAACATAGTTGATAATCCAGTCGGTCTATTAAAGTGTTGCTGTAATACTTTACCGACGACGGCTACAGTGAATGTACAGTAAGAGGTGAGAATCCACTGGATCTGCAGAGTCTGCGGTTCTTCACATTTATTTTAGTATTCCCTGCTTGGATTGTCAATGCTTAACAGCTAAAGCCGGTGGAAAAAAAAGAGTGCTTTCAGGAGAACATCTCTTTATTTAAGGGCAGCCCAGGAGAGTCAGCATTACTCAACCTGTGCTCGAGACACATAGGGGACAAGCACCAGGGGACCTCCTCCTTTACGTCCCCTCCTCTCCCCCACAACACCACTTCCCTCCTCACACCTCCTCCCCGCCCGCGTTCCGACTCCAGCTAAAGGGTACCCTCGCCTGAAAGGCTCGGTTACGTTCAGCCACGGTTTTCCGCATGAATCTGTTCATGCCCTGCTGGTGTGATTTCAGAAAAAGACTTCCTCTAGGTTGTCTTGGAGCCAGAGGCGTATTGATTGGAGAGGCGCGGGTTTCATAGAAAAGTGCAGGTTATGGATTTCCGGATGGGGGGGCGGCGGCAGGGGTTGAGGCGATGCCTACACGGTTACTTTGAAACGATAACTCTTTGACAGAAGTACAGAAAACATGTCCGGGTGATTTTTGTTCAGTTACTCACACAAACTTTATGTTTAAAACTTTATGTTATCACAAGTATAATTGTGAGAATATGTGAATTTACATCCAATTAAGTGCATTAACCCTCCTATTAGATTTGGGATCAATTTGACCCCATTCAGTATTTGATATCTCTTAACTACTTTTTTTTCATCTTGATACTGCATGATTTCAAAAAAATTATATTCTGGTGTGATTAAATAGTAAATATGCAATACATGATAATAATAATAATAATAATAATAATAATAATAATAATAATAATATAATGCCCCTCTATAACTGTATAAAACCTCAGAAAATATACAACCATTTTATTTTTATCTCAGATTTATTTTGATGATTCTGTTGGCACTTTCACTTCCTGTACCTCAGGCTCGAAAATTAGATGTTTCTCACAGATGTTTCACATTTATGGATACAAGGCTTGTCACTTGGAAGATAATAAGAAGGCTACACACAAAGTCTCAACATTTTTCTTTTGCAATAATTTAGCATTTATTCAAACTGTTGGGGTCAATTTTACCGCAAACATAACAGCAGTCATAAACTCTACACATAATAGGAGGGTTATGTTATGTGCAGCAGTGTGCTGGGCATCAAAGTTAGGGGATGGACCGGGAAGGTTGGTGGAGGGAAGAGGGGGGGGGCTCTGCTTTAAAAGGGGGACGTGATACCATGTGATTTTGGGGAATGGGAGTTGGAGAGATGCTGCTGGGACAATTAAGGCTCAGTTTTATAATTATTCATATTGCAAAGAATTTATATTCATATAGTGATAAAATAATGCTATTTATAAATTATGTACAGCCCGAACACACTGTTTTGCATATACTGTCAGGGAGGGCAGGGCAGTGCACAAACAAAACAGCAT
>NW_026911232.1:0-1000 GCF_963692335.1 Osmerus eperlanus | reverse complement strand
CAACAATCAGCTCTTTCAGTTTCAAGCAGTCAGACCTTTGCTCCTGCTAGAAAACTAAACCCACACTTACAACTCAGCAGACAACCTGAAACACACCAGAAACCCAAATACCAATACTAACCCCAGTGCCAAACGGAAACTGCATTTTCCACACACATTCGGAAATAATGACCAGGTCTCACATAGGGGAGAGAGAGAGAGCAATAAAGTAAACTGTGTTTTCTCATGTACTCTGCTGTTCAAGTGCTGTCCACCCACCTAAATACATTATCTCCCTGTGACTGTGGAGGAGAGAGAGACAAAGAAAGAGAGAGAGAGAGAGAGAGAGAGAGAGAGAGAGAGAGAGAGAGAGAGAGAGAGAGAGAGAGAGAGAGAGAGAGAGAGAGAGAGAGAGAGAGAGAGAGAGAGAGAGAGAGAGAGAGCAGGAGGACAGAGCCATGTGCTGCTAGCAGTGATGAGCTGACAATGGGACAGCCTAATAAGAGCCATCTGCTTTTGTGATTCCAGTGAAGCGATCGCTCCTCTGTGAAAGCGATATGCTGCTCCCATTCACTTGCAGCCCAGTGAAAATGTGAGCTGTTTTATCCACTGTTTGAACTTCCTACAATATCCCTCTTTCTGACGCTCCTTTCTTCCTGGGAGTCATCTCTCTCTATGTCTCTCGCTCTCTCTTTTCTCTCTCTCACCCTTCGGTCTCCCTCCCTCTTATCCTCTCTCCCTCGCTATCTATCTCTCCCTCCCCTCTACCTCTCTCACTCTGCTGTTCTCCTTTTCCTCTATGACTTCAGTTACACCCATTGTCCCCCAGATTGAGCCACAAAGCCTGAGACACTAGATACCCTCCACTGTATTTAGTCACAACACAAAGACGAGCAATTTATGGGAAGAGCAAATGTGCTCAATATCAGTGACACCCTGTTTTAAACTGCCCCCCTTCTTTGAAGCTAAATATACAGTATCCCTGCCTGCTCACAATCCTCAGAGCCAGAGGCAAAGACAT
>NW_026911231.1:0-10000 GCF_963692335.1 Osmerus eperlanus | reverse complement strand
CGGACTTCCCTATGGTGAAGGTGGAGCCGCCCGACTCTGGAAGGACAGGGGAGAGACAGGGTCAGGAGGGTGGGGGAGAGAGGGTGTGGTGGGGGTGGGGAGGTCTGGGGGGTGGGGGAGAGGGGGTGTGGTGGGGGTGGGGAGGTCTGGGGGGTGGGGGAGAGGGGGTGTGGTGGGGGTGGGGAGGTCTGGGGGGTGGGGGAGAGAGGGTGTGGTGGGGGTGGGGAGGTCTGGGGGGTGGGGGAGAGGGGGTGTGGTGGGGGTGGAGGAGACCATAGACAGAGAGGGTGTGGTGGGGGTGGAGGAGACAGATGTCCCTACCTCTACAACCATAAAGGATTCTTTGGTTTTCCCTGTGTGAAACCGTTCGGGTTCAAGGTCGAACCTGTTTATCCACAAAAGGATTTGGCTTGAATCATTTTTAACAAATAAAAGTTCAACAAGTAAAAACATATAATTTAGGTCGTTGGATCGGTGGATTCTGTCAAAAATAGGAGCGATCCCAGTCTCTCTGGCGTGCAGAGAGACCAGTACAGGAAGACGTGGCAGTCCAGACCACCATCAGACCGGCCAAATATCATCAGCAGATGATGTTTCCAGTCTGCAGCCGTCGATCCAGCGGAGCTGCAGATGAACTGAATTACTAACACCCTGAATGATTCATTGCCGTCTTCTATAAGTAAATATCCTGCAGATTCCTTGACTCTGCCACTCCCAAGCCCTGTCAATAAATATTGAACTCAACAGCTTTCAGCTTGACTACGTGATCATACACTTGATTACACCCAACACGATGAAACTCACACCAAAGGAGGGATCGAGGACCTGAGTTGTTCCAGAGATGGGAGTAAGGGGTGAGGAGGGGTGAGCAGGGGTGAGGAGGGGTGAGCAGGGGTGAGCAGGGGTGAGGAGGGGTGAGGAGGGGTGAGGAGGGGTGAGGGGACATACAGGGGGGGGGGATGGAGAGGTAAGATATGTACAGCACAGCATCCTTGCGGTAAGAAGTAGAGAGTGAGAGTAGATTTTGGATGGAGGCGCAAGGCATACTGAACATCACCAGGGTGCAAACTGCACTGCTGAATAATATATAGCTCCTTCAATATAAAAAAATATAGGCCTGCAGTGTAACATGAGAGAAAGCACAACCCTGTGGGAGGCACACACACATGCGTACACACACACACCTTCACACCAATGTACACACACAGATATACGCACACACACAATTTAGCTTCCAGGGCAAAATTTGTCACGTAATCATTCACAATGGTGCTCGACTTGACAAGCGACACACCTATGACGACCATCAGTGAAACTTGGCCTGACTGTTCTCCAGCAGAGAGCTGCTTAGACAGAGATTTCCAAGAATGTTTACCGACTTGATCCTTACAACAACAAGCGCGCAGTGATGAAGCGCGTTTTGGACTGATTTATGAGCGTGGGGCAGACGCAGGCAGAGCTCACTCACTCTTGCCACTCTGCAGACTGCGGTTGTAGCCCACAGGGCTGAGGAACTCGAAGATGAAGACGGTCACAGCCACCACGGTCAGACACATGACGAACATCATCACCCACACCGCTGGACTGTAGGGCTCTGAGGAGAGGAGAGGAAAGGAAAGGAGAGGAGAGGAGAGGAGAGGAAAGGAAAGGAAAGGAGAGGAGAGGAGAGGAGAGGAGAGAAGAGGAGAGAACAGAAGAGGAGAAGAGGAGAAGAGGAGAAGAGGAGAAGAGGGAAGAAAAGAGAAGAGGAGAGAAAAGGAGGGAAGAAAAGAGAAGAGGGAAGAAAAGGAGAGAAGAGGAGAGGAGGGAAGAGAAGAGGAGAGCAGAAGAGATGTTGAGAACAAACATGTCATGGACAGAGAAACCATCAGAGCAACAATAATCTCCAGAACTCCATGAAGGAACCAATCAGTGTTACTTGACTGTTTCTGTGTTTTCCAATCAGCACAGCTCAGTGTAATTCAGCCCAATAAGCCTGCGCTCCCACAGGACCACTTGAGCTGCTGACTGAGAGGAAATACAAGTTGAGACGACAGAAAAGGCTGAGCAAGAAAACAGCAAAAAGGCAAGGAAAGGCCATCGCCCAAACAATACCTCAGCCCCAGTGTTGCAGAACGGAAAACAACCACAGGCTACAACTTGTTTTCTCATTGACTTCATTGTTGCCAAAACTTCCGCATGGATTGTAACTGCTGTTGCGTCGATGGGTGAGCATGAACTAGACCGGAACCTCCGACCAGAGGAGCTGCTTCCTGTCTGGGTGTTGCGTTTCTCGACTCGAACCTACCCAGGAAAGCTGAGGGCGACACCGTCCCGTTGCTACGGGAGACCATGACGCTGATGCCCGTTTCCACGAAGGGGACGGAGAAGTCCACCACCTCCGAGCGCTCCTCGTTGATGGTCAGGGAGCCGATGGCCATGTCTGCTCGCTTGTACACCACCTAGAGGCGAGGAGGAGCAAATGCAGTTAGGAAGGAGAGCTGGGAGGTGGGCAGACAGGGGACAGATTCATGGTAAGGTTTCTCCAGGGAGAGGACATTACATTTACATTACATTTAGTCATTTAGCAGACGCTACAGAGCTACTTACAGTAAGTACAGGGACATTCCCCCGAGGCAAGTAGGGTGAAGTGCCTTGCCCAAGGACACAACGTCATTTAGCACTGCCGGGGAATCGAACCAGCAACCTTCTGATTACTAGCCTGATTCCCTAACCGCTCAGCCACCAGACTGAGGACCCCAGCCTCCTCCGCCAGCGCCTCGCCTCGCCTCCACCCTCTGCCTACGGCCTTCTGCCTCATCTCAGGAAGCTGGAGACGCCTCAGGGAAGCAACAGAGCCTACGGTGCTCTGAGGGCTTCAGACCCATAGATATATACAAAGACTAGATGTCTTACGGCGGAGTCTAGAACGTCCGCACATGGCGGCCATCTTGCTACAGTCAACCCGCTCACCCATAACATTGTGTTGATGCTACAAGTACTTTTTAAATTTCCAACCGATTTTTAAACGGTTTGGTTCGTTATCAACGTCAGAGATGTCGTTATGCCACTGCATACTTCTATTCTATTTTTTTTTTAAATAACAGCGGATGACATCACCCTACTGCTGTTGCAAACCGCTCTACTTGAGAGCAGAGCGCCGTGTTCCCCAGGACAGACCCCAACCTCGCTCCGGGAGGGGGGGGGGAGGGGGAGGGCTCTCTCCACGCGTCTCCTCCACATCTCTTTATCATACAAAGTGAGTTAGCCCCCCCCACCCACCCACCCACCCACCCCGCCCCACCTTCAGATAGGAAAACGCTGTGTGTGCTGATAGAGTAAGTGAAATGTTAATCTACATTAGACATGGCACATCCGCACTTCAGAGCGAATCAGCAGAAAGAAGCGAACGCGGCAGAAAGCAGAGGGCCGCGGCTCTGCCAAGTCTGGATTACCTGATCAAAGAACGGCAGGCTTTGGTACATCTGATCAAAAGACAGAAATTAGCCTGAGAAAATAAAACGCACTTAGGCCTTTTGCATGTGAATGTGGGTGGATAGACGACGCTGGCTGAGGATCAAGCCGGCGTAAAAGTGATGTTGAGGGAAAAGCGAAGGAACCCGCTCGGCCATTGTTCACGATCCCATGGCAACGAGCCTTTGCCAAACTCCCTTTAGGACGTAGCGACACAGCAGGACGCCTCAATCAAACAAGGACCACACCTAACTCCCACAGGGTGTGAGACTGTAAATGTGTGTGTGTGTGTGTGTGTGTGTGGGTGTGTGTGTGTGTGGGTGTGGGGGGGGGGGGGAGGGGGCACATGTATGAGTGTCTCTGTGTAGGGGGAGGAGCCAAAGTGAATGCATGCAAGGTGCACACGTAAGTGTACACATTATACAGTGTCTGTATCTATGTCAGGCCTGTCTGCCTGAATTCCTGTGTACTATGCCAAGTGTGTGTGTGTGTGTGTGTGTGTGTGTGTGTGTGTGTGTGTGTGTGTGTGTGTGTGTGTGTGTGTGTGTGTACGTAATAAACGATGGCTGTCTGAGTGCTGGCTGTGGTTAAGGGTCCATAACTCTCTTAGTGATTGATGTGGCATGCAGCATTTAACTGGTAGCCCCAGAGGCAGGAGCAGAGGCCAGAGAATGCTGGGACATGGGTAAGAAAAGCAACACACACACACATGCACACTATCTCTGCTGCACAAACACACTCCCACACATACATTAACCCAGACACCCGCACATGCTCAGATCACACCTACAGCGTCACGGTTCCATCGACAAGAGACTTACTTCTCCAATCAAGCCGTTCCAAACTCCATCAATCTTCTTCCCATGCTTGCCATTGGTCACCAGGTAGAGGTCATAGGTAAAACCCACAATCTTAGCCAATCGCTTTAGGATGTCAATGCAGAAGCCTTTGCAGCATTGTTTCTTAACGGTCTCGCCCTCCTGGATTGCACTGTGACACACACACACGCATGCACACACACACACACACACACAAAGAGAGGGGGGAAGTGTCAGCCTTGGGAGAATGTTGGAGCAGAAACAGCGATGACTAACGGAAGAAAACAATTGAAAGAAAGAGAGGTAAAGGTGATTAATAGCTTTTCCTTATACTCTTAAATAGTGCTGCGGTAAGATCTCCACTCTCATCCATTCCAGACTGATGAACCTCAAACCCACATGTTTATACTTTTTCATTTAGAAAACGTTGCTCAACACTAGTCTACCAGAAAATCATCTGACAAGTCATATTTCCATTGATGAGTTACGCATGATGTAAATGTGCAGCTGTGATAGTGTATCATCTATCGTTTCAGGATTCACCCATCAGAGGTAAACACGTTTTCTCAGAATTTGCAAAAATGTGCTCTCTGCAGACATTGCTCATAACTTGTTGTGCACTGAGGGCAAATGTTACAAAAACATCCTAATACGGTCAGGTCTAGAATTGACTGTGAAGTTAGAAACATGACTTTTAATAACCAGAAGAGATTATGGTAGCTAACCCTATTGCTCCCTTAACCTACACTCATATTGTAAGGCTTGTGCTTTTTTTCCATTGACAGACAACAGGTCGCCCTCATGGAGATCTCTCCATGAGGGCTAGCTATCTGTTCGATAGCTAGCTAGTGATAGCGGAGGCGATGACGTGTACTGATGCGCGTGAGCGTGGGCTGTGATTGGATGATGACAGGTGTTGGTGATCATTCTCAAGTGTTGTGATCAGCACTGCTGCTGTTGCTGTTGTTTCAGTCATGATTAGATCAGCGTAGCAGTCAATACACGGGACAAGGGAGGTCGGGTATGGGACAAATCAATTAGGGTCAATATAAGGGACGTCCTGGCTAATACCTGACAGTTGGCAGACCTTTCTACAACGGCTCATGTTTGCGTCCACTGTGGTGTTCAACAGACCAACGCTCTGGGCTGCGTTTCCCGATAACGATGGATCGTAGCAACGATTGAGCAAAAAACGAAACCATCGATATTTCTTACGTGCGTTTCCCAAACATGCTCGTAAGGAGTAGGCTAATCCATGCACTTTCAAGAGTTAAGAATTTTCAAGAGACACTTTAGCTACGATGTCTTTAGGAACGGCCCGTAAAACTAAGATTCGTCCTACGATGGATTCTACGATCAACTTAGGCTTACGACGCTTTCGGGAAACGCAGACATGCACAATGCCTTTTCAGCAGAACCGGAATCTTTCAACAGTCTGTTAACATAAATGGAAAAATGAAAAGGGTTGATTCTATCATGGCAACACACTGGGTCGATGATAAAAAAAATATATATATAATAAACGTTAATTCAATCAAAAATAAAATCAATCTAACAGCACTTTCCAAACCCGCTCCTTCTAATCATTCTAATCTAATCTCATTGGTCCAGGTTGATCTTTGACCCCGGGCTGGCAGTCACCTGACGTTGAGAGGTCTCCGGCAAGGGACGGAGTCGCGGATGCAGGTTCCGGAGGCGGGATCGGCCGGCTCCACGATGACGAACGGCCGCTCCTCCAGCGTGACGACGCGCAGGTGCTGGGCGTCGTCCGGGGGCTGGAGGAAGGGGCCGTAGCGAGAGCCTGCCGGGTAACGGAGTCTCAGGACGCCGTTCTCCCACCAACCTACCTGGGGAAACAGACCCAGAGAGGGTTGGAGAGGGAGGATGGACACACACTAACACACACTAGCACACACTAACACACACACTTACACACACTAACACTAACACACACTAACACACGCACACAATAACACACATACACTAACACACACAGACAGACTCAAATATATACTACAGTAACAAACACATTCGACGCGTCCACAAAAAACACTTGAAATTTCTATAAACCAAACTTTTGCTTTCACTGTCCTCGCTAACTCTGGGTATACTATACACACTCAGGGTAGTTTGAACAACACACAAGCGCATCGCTGTGTCTAAACCAGTAAAGTCAGGCTGCAGAGTACAGGAGAGTTTGGCAGCCAAGCCCTGTGTACTGAGGAGACAGAGAGAGGGAGAGAGAGGGAGAGACAGAGAGAGAGAGAGAGAGAGACAGAGAGAGAGGGAGAGAGAGGGAGAGAGAGGGAGAGAGAGAGAGTGAGAGGGAGAGACAGAGAGAGGGAGAGACAGAGAGAGGGAGAGAGAGGGAGAGAGAGGGAGAGAGAGGGAGAGACAGAGGGAGAGAGAAACCATGACACTGACGATGTTTCGACCACGTTTCGACCGCAGCCCTCAACAGACGCTCAATCCAAACACCCTCAGGAGAGAAGAGACAGGAAACAGATACCCCAGACAGGGCAAGAACACTCACACACACAGACACACACAGACACACACAGACACACAAAGACACAGACACACAGACAAGCAAAGCAAAACAAAACCCTGTGCCAGGAATTGTGTTTCTGAGAAAATGGTTTGTTGTGCCCGTCAATGACACAGCTAATTGAACAAATCAGGGGCTAATTATTATTGTGAACACAGTGGATGATTCAGCCCAGCTAGAAAATAATGATGATGGTCTCTGATGCTGGGTTCACGGTGCAGCAGAGCGCTGTGTCACTACTGCATGAGTCAAGCAGGGCTGTGTTTACAAGCGCTAACGTTCCTTAACCTTTTCATGTTCCTGTTAAATTTGCCTGAAAACGCCTAAACAGCATACCCAAAGTAAATTGGAAGCTGTTCTTGAACCATTTGGAGTACATGCATGTAAATGATCTCTTTTGAAAGCTGACACTCTGAAGTTATGTCCCCTGTTGTCAGGACCCCTGTCAGTCCTTCTAGTGTTGAGTAATAGAAGCTTGAACACAAGGAAAGTGAAAATTTCTATTTCCGCCTAGATTTTGTTTTGAAAACAGAGGCCTGAAGAGGCCTAGAGGTGGTAGGTATTATCTGGAAGACTAAATTGGACCACAGGTTGAAGCCTTACCCAATTCAAATCAAAAGTCAAACATAATACCACAATATATTCATATTTGACACATGTTTTTATAAGAGTACATCCAGGAATTTTCTAAAAGGGTCTTTTGGAGACTCCAAAATGACCCTTTGTAACCAAGGTCAAGGTCAAATAAAAAGGTATTATTTTTCATAATTGTTATCTCTGGCCCATCTCTGGTACTTAGAAATATCATATATAATAGCTAAATCCCTAATTAGTAATACTGAAACACAAAAACTGAAGCATGAACACATTGGAGTGCTTTATCTGATTCCAAGGATTGGCGCACAAAGAACACTGATTCTGTCAACCATATTGCGCAATCGACTGTTATTTTGAAGGCTCCACAGACGCATACAAATGAGGTATTGGCATTTTCAGCTAGCTGTCAGCTACAAGGCTAACGAGCTAATTTCAGAGCCAGTCGAAGCCAGTTCGAGAAATTTGTTTAGAACGAGTGTGGGGGGGGGGGGGGCGGGGGGGGGGCAGGACGCACAGACCTAGTTGGCTTTAGAGGGCTGTCAACGGGGCATGGAAGCTCCTATTGGGTCGAACAAGGTGTCAATCAAAAGGGGAGGGTTCAACGGACATTTTGAGACCTTCATTTTGTAAATACTCCGTTGATAAATCGGAGAAAATAACACTTTTATGTGAACAAGTTGTTTCTTCCGTCGGCTAACTTGCATAATGAAACAAAGGATAATGGCTATTCATGAACGTAAAACATTGTATTTGGACGAATTACTTTACATGGTTAGATACTTTGAACCCTTGGGACTTACGCAGATCAAGTTTTGATGGCATGATTTGCACACCTGGACCTATTTGAACAACTTAGGGTGAGTACAACTTTTTTCTTTGGCATTGTTGAAGGAATGTTCACCGGAAAAAGACGTTGACTTTGCTTGCTATTGCGACTTGATCTTGAATTGGTTTATTTCAATGGAAGCACAAGAATCGTAGCTTTCCAACGATGTATAACATGTGTAGCGTCTAAAAAATATATTTTTTAGAATTTAGTGCGTAGTAACTGAGGAAGGGGGAGGCAGCATTTTTGTCTCGCGGGCGAAACAGGAGCGTAAACAGGTTAACATCCGTTAACATACTGGAACACCCAGTGCTGCAACTTCTCTCTTTTCGGCTGGACCACAAATTGCCTCTCAGAAGACATTTGAGTTTTCTACGTTTAAATAAGTCTACGTCTAAGTTCTCCGGCAGGAGTGAGCGGTGAAGGGTATGGGGTTACGTTAAGCACGGTTCTGCGGTATTTCAGTAAGCTGAGTTCGGTGCTTGCGGGCGCTAGGTAATGGTGCAGTCATTGTAAACATTAAATATTCAGGCAGAGCCAACAGTGAGAATGTGCATAATAGGCAGATACCGGTACCTTATCCTCTATGTGCATGCATGTGTGTGTGTGCATCTGTGTGTGTGTGTTGTGGTGTGTGCACATGCATTTGTGTGTGTGCGTGTGTATAAGTGCGGACCATGTGTGTGGGTGGGTGTCTTGCCCTGGGTTTACACTAGGACTGAAGACCAGAGCTGGAGCCCCTAATTGAAAGGGATTCAAAGGAAACCGTGGGAGTCAGCATGTTATGACATGCTGGGACTGGACTGTGGTGGGCTGTTAAAACCAGCAGGAGGTTGAGAACCAGGAATGTGTGTGCATGTGTGTGTGAGAGAGTGAGAGAAATGTACTGTGTCTAAAGGTATGTGCAAGTATTACAAACAATGTGCTCATGCGGTTTGTGTGTGTGTGTGCGCGTGTGTTGTTAGGAAACAAGCATCTCTCTCGTCTGAGACTGACAGAAGTGAAATCTTGCAGTGTGAAACACACACACACACCGCACATCTCCAACAGGTGACAGGGGCTTGTATTAAGGATTTCTGAACAAAACACAGCTTTATCAAATATGCATGACATGTCAGCAGTGGAAAATATGGGTAGACACACATCCAGACACACACACACATACGGCAAGAGGATACGCTACCTCCAGGAGCCAAATGCTGATGTTAGGGAGCAGTAACTGTCATGTGAGGCTAGTTCCTCTTTCATGTTCTAAACATCCTCCTCAGGTTTATCTCCTCTCGCCTTACACTCGTCTCCATGGACACGACACTGTCTGACCTTTGAACCCATCTGACCGGCAGAAACACCGGTATTACCACAGCAAGACACACGGGAGGAACAGGAAATCGCTGCAGCCGTTTTCAACAAGAGATGAGCAAGGAAAACAGGCTGCTTAAACAAGAACACGAGTATGGATTGTAGAGATTAGCCAGCTGAAGGACAGAGTTTAACCAGGGGTGTTTGTGTGTGTGTGCGTGTGGAGGTTGGTGGATGTGTTTGTGTGTGAGTACATGTGTGTGTATGTGTGCGTGTGTGTGTGTGCATGTGTGTGTGTGTGTATGTGTGTGTGTGTGTGTGTGTGTGCATGTGTGTGTGCCTGTGTGTGTGCCTGTGTGTGTCTTCATACTCTACATTAATAAAAGAGATGAGATGCAAACAGACAGCGGTATCTAAACCCAAACAGAAAGATCAGACAAGAGTCATGCTGTGTCGACA
>NW_026911230.1:0-27069 GCF_963692335.1 Osmerus eperlanus | reverse complement strand
GGTCCCAGTGTCAAAGGCTGCCCCCCCCCCCCCCCTCCCGCTGCCTTGGTATGGCCCACTGTCAAGGCTGTCCTATGCCTGCAAGGTGGGATCTACTGACACTCCTCTGAGTTTCCAACTCATTCCTTTTTACTGCCATGTTTTTACACTGGCTGTGTAAATAGGCTGTCCCAACCCCCCCCCCCCTCTCCCCCCCCCCCACCCATATACCTGCCCCAGCCCACCTACCTCCTTTTCTGCCGCAGCACTCTCTCTTCCTCTCTTTCTCACCCTTTCTCTATTTATATCCCTCTTTTGCTGACACTGTCTCTCTCTCTCCCTCTCTTTTGTCTCTCTCCCTCTTTCTCATACACACACAAACACACAAACACACACTTGTGTGCGTGTCGTTCCTTGGTGCGCGTAGTTCCGCATGTCTGAAGTCCAAACGTGTGCGCGGCGCGGCGGTGAAGCCCTGACATACCAGGACGGCACCTGGTCTCATCCGCTGGTTGCTAGGTGACAGAAGACCAGGATGGAGAGGCGTGTCAAACCGACCAGAGAACAAGAGACAGAGAAAGAAAAAAATAACAGAGAAGGTGATGAGAGGAAGGTGAAAGGTGAGAGAGAGAAGGTGGGGGGTGGGGAGAGCGAGGAGAACGAGGAGTTGGGAGAGTGAGGGATTGATGTCTGTTTTGAGAGCGGAAAAGGGGGAGAGAGACCGAATGATATCTGCTGTTTAATGAATGAGACAAGAGAGATGGAGTGATACAGACAAAGGGGAAACAAGTACGGAGAGAGCTGTGGGGGTGTGGAGGGAGATAGAGGGGGAGTGAAGGAGGGGTCTGGAGGGCTTAAGATGGCAGGGTTCCACAGGGGGGGGGGGGTAGATGGGTGTGTGTGGGGGTAGATGGGTGTGTGTGGGGGTAGATGGGTGTGTGTGTGGGTAGATGGGTGTGTGTGTGGGTCGATGGGTGTGTGTGGGGGGTAGATGGGTGTGTGGGGGGGTAGATGGGTGTGTGTGGGGGTAGATGGGTGTGTGTGGGGGTAGATGGGTGTGTGTGGGGGGTAGATGGGTGTGTGTGGGGGTAGATGGGTGTGTGTGGGGGGTAGATGGGTGTGTGGGGGGTATATGGGTGTGTGTGTGGGGGTAAATGGGTGTGTGTGGGGGGTAGATGGGTGTGTGAGGGGGTAGATGGGTGTTTGTGTGGGGTAGATGGGTGTGTGAGGGGGTAGATGGGTGTTTGTGGGGGTAGATGGGTGTTTGTGGGGGTAGATGGGTGTGTGTGTGGGGTAGATGGGTGTGTGAGGGGGTAGATGGGTGTTTGTGGGGGTAGATGGGTGTTTGTGGGGGTAGATGGGTGTGTGTGTGGGGTAGATGGGTGTGTGAGGGGGTAGATGGGTGTTTGTGTGGGGTAGATGGGTGTGTGAGGGAGTAGATGGGTGTTTGTGGGGGTAGATGGGTGTTTGTGGGGGTAGATGGGTGTGTGTGTGGGGTAGATTGGGTGTGTGAGGGGGTAGATGGGTGTTTGTGGGGGTAGATGGGTGTTTGTGGGGGTAGATGGGTGTGTGTGTGGGGTAGATGGGTGTGTGAGGGGGTAGATGGGTGTTTGTGGGGGGTAGATGGGTGTTTGTGGGGTAGATGGGTGTGTGTGTGGGGTAGATGGGTGTGTGAGGGGGTAGATGGGTGTTTGTGTGGGGTGGGTAGATGGGTGTGTGAGGGGGTAGATGGGTGTTTGTGGGGGTAGATGGGTGTTTGTGGGGGTGAGATGGGTGGTGTGTGTGGGGTAGATGGGTGTGTGAGGGGGGTAGATGGGTGTTTGTGTGGGGTAGATGGGTGTGTGAGGGGGTATATGGTGTTTGTGGGGGTATGATGTGTTTGTGGGGGTAGATGGGTGTGTGTGTGGGGTAGATGGGTGTGTGAGGGGGTAGGGGGTGTGTGTGTGGGGGTGTGGGGTGTGTGTGTGTGGGGGTAGATGGGTGAGTGTGTGTGGGTAGATGGTGTTGTGTGGGTGAGATGGTGTGTGTGGGGGTGTGTGGTGGGTGGGTGTGTGTGGGGTTGATGGGTGTGTGTGTGGGGTAGATGGGTGTGTGAGGGGGTAGTTGGTGATGTGTGTGTGGGGTAGATGGGTGTGTGTAGATGGGTGTGTGAGGGGGTAGATGGGTGTGTGTGTGGGGTAGATGGGTGTGTGTGTGGGGTAGATGGGTGTGTGTGTGGGGTAGATGGGTGTGTGAGGGGGTAGATGGGTGTGTGTGTGGGGTAGATGGGTGTGTGTGTGGGGTAGATGGGTGTGTGTGGGGTAGATGGGTGTGTGTGTGGGGTAGATGGGTGTGTGTGTGGGGTAGATGGGTGTGTGTGGGGTAGATGGGTGTGTGTGAGGGGGTAGATGGGTGTGTGTGGGGTAGATGGGTGTGTGTGTGGGGTAGATGGGTGTGTGAGGGGTAGATGGGTGTGTGTGAGGGGGTAGATGGGTGTGTGTGGGGTAGATGGGTGTGTGTGTGGGGTAGATGGTTGTGTGAGGGGGTAGATGGGTGTGTGTGTGGGGTAGATGGGTGTGTGTGTGGGGTAGATGGGTGTGTGTGGGGTAGATGGGTGTGTGTGTGGGGTAGATGGGTGTGTGTGGGGTAGATGGGTGTGTGTGGGGTAGATGGGTGTGTGTGTGGGGTAGATGGGTGTGTGTGGGGTAGATGGGTGTGTGTGGGGTAGACGGCTGGAACACTCCCTTCCTGCTGACTGCTACTTCAGGCAACTCCTCCGTTTAATGAGATACCTTGGCAGAGGTGCCAAATCTTTAAACTTCCTCTAATGACCTGCACACACACAAAGAGACACACACATGTGCATTCACATCCACACAGTCAGTCACATTTACAGACAGACACACACCCTGGAACAACAACCAGACCACTTCACACCTCAACTTATACACACACACACACACGGTCGCCCCACACCCACCTTAAAACTATTAGCACCCTCTCTCTTCGCTTTACAAGGAGTAAACACAACCGTGGACACACACACCACACACACATACACACACACATACATACATACACACACACAAGCATGAACACACTCTCTAGTGAGACCTTTCTGGTGACAGGTATCGGGACATGTCACATGAGACGACCTTCCTCCCTGCTGGGGGATTAGGGGCTACCTAGGGGGGAGGGGGTGCTTGTCCCTAGGGCCTGGATGTGGGGGGGAGCGGTGGGGGTCCAGGAGTCCCCTGTGCCGGGGCCGATGCCACAGACACTGGTGACAGACATCTATTCTCTAATATCCTCCCCTTCTCGTCTGGTACGCACCCCGTCTCTCTCCATGCCCCCCCGCCCCCCACCTCTGTCCCCCTCCCTTCCCCGATTGATTGACGCATGGAGGCACAAGGGGTCCTCAATGACCCTCGGACAGAACAACTCAATGTACTGTCACGCCTCCTGTTTATTTATACAAGCATATATAAATAGGTTTGTGTGTGGAGTGTATGTGTGGTGTTTGTGTGTGTGTGTGTGTGCATGCCATGTATAAGTCTGTGTCTGTGTGTGTGTGTGTGTGTGTGTGTGTGTGGAGGTTTGTGAGCACTAACTCAGTGTTAGTAAACCGGAATTATATTATCATAGCTGTCAGACTGAGAGAAAGTTGAACAGAAAGCTGAGTCCTCAAGGTAGCTCTTGAAGAATCTCCCTTAAGCCTGGAGGTCTCTGCTATAAAGAGAACATCTCTCAGCCCTAATTGGCTGCATGGCTGTGGAAAGACAACACTGTTCCTTTAATGTGGAGGTCAGAGGTCGCTGTATTGTATTTGTAAGGTCAGCTCCGGAGGTTGTGCTCGCCTCCCCGGCCTTCCTGTCTCAGACAGACGGGTCATGCCACCTACATGGAGACCAATTATCCCGGCCCGCTAATAACCAGATCATTCACCACTGAAACGCGCACGCACACACACACACACACACACAGCAACCAGTGGTCAGGACACACCACATTCCAAGGGTTGTAAAGGCAGCCAGCCAGCAGAGCAGACCTGCCCCAGTCACCCTCTCCTACAGCCATACACATCCCCCTCTCCTACAGCCACACATCCCCCTCCTACAGCCACACACATCCCCTCCTACAGCCACACATCCCCCTCCTACAGCCACACATCCCCCTCCTACAGCCACACACATCCCCCTCCTACAGCCACACATCCCCTCCTACAGCCACACACATCCCCTCCTACAGCCACACACATCCCCCTCCTACAGCCACACACATCCCCCTCCTACAGCCACACACATCCCCCTCCTACAGCCATACATCCCCCTCCTACAGCCACACACATCCCCTCCTACAGCCATACACATCCCCCTCTCCTACAGCCACACATCCCCCTCCTACAGCCACACACATCCCCTCCTACAGCCACACACATCCCCCTCCTACAGCCACACATCCCCCTCCTACAGCCACACATCCCCTCCTACAGCCACGCATCCCCCTCCTACAGACACACATCCCCCTCCTACAGCCACACACATCCCCCTCCTACAGCCACACACATACCCTCCTACAGCCACATATCCCCCTCCTACAGCCACACACATCCCCTCCTACAGCCACACATCCCCTCCTACAGCCACACATCCCCCTCCTACAGCCACACACATCCCCCTCCTACAGCCACACACATCCCCTCCTACAGCCACACATCCCCCTCCTACAGCCACACACATCCCCTCCTACAGCCACACATCCCCCTCCTACAGCCACACACATCCCCTCCTACAGCCACACACATCCCCTCCTACAGCCACACATCCCCCTCCTACAGCCATACACATCCCCCTCCTACAGCCACACATCCCCCTCCTACAGCCACACACATCCCCTCCTACAGCCACACATCCCCCTCCTACAGCCACACACATCCCCTCCTACAGCCACACATCCCCCTCCTACAGACACACATCCCCCTCCTACAGCCACACACATCCCCCTCCTACAGCCACACACATCCCCTCCTACAGACACACATCCCCCTCCTACAGCCACACATCCCCCTCCTACAGCCACACATCCCCCTCCTACAGCCACACACATCCCCCTCCTACAGCCACACACATCCCCTCCTACAGCCACACATCCCCCTCCTACAGCCACACACATCCCCCTCCTACAGCCACACACATCCCCTCCTACAGCCACACATCCCCCTCCTACAGCCACACATCCCCCTCCTACAGCCACACATCCCCTCCTACAGCCACACATCCCCCTCCTACAGCCACACATCCCCCTCCTACAGCCACACATCCCCCTCCTACAGCCACACATCCCCTCCTACAGCCACACATCCCCCTCCTACAGACACACATCCCCCTCCTACAGCCACACACATCCCCCTCCTACAGCCACACACATACCCTCCTACAGCCACATATCCCCCTCCTACAGCCACACACATCCCCTCCTACAGCCACACATCCCCTCCTACAGCCACACATCCCCCTCCTACAGCCACACACATCCCCCTCCTACAGCCACACACATCCCCTCCTACAGCCACACATCCCCCTCCTACAGCCACACACATCCCCTCCTACAGCCACACATCCCCCTCCTACAGCCACACACATCCCCTCCTACAGCCACACACATCCCCTCCTACAGCCACACATCCCCTCCTACAGCCACACATCCCCCTCCTACAGCCACACACATCCCCCTCCTACAGCCACACACATCCCCTCCTACAGCCACACATCCCCCTCCTACAGCCACACACATCCCCTCCTACAGCCACACATCCCCCTCCTACAGACACACATCCCCCTCCTACAGCCACACACATCCCCCTCCTACAGCCACACACATCCCCTCCTACAGACACACATCCCCCTCCTACAGCCACACATCCCCCTCCTACAGCCACACACATCCCCCTCCTACAGCCACACACATCCCCTCCTACAGCCACACATCCCCCTCCTACAGCCACACACATCCCCCTCCTACAGCCACACACATCCCCTCCTACAGCCACACATCCCCCTCCTACAGCCACACATCCCCCTCCTACAGCCACACATCCCCTCCTACAGCCACACATCCCCCTCCTACAGCCACACATCCCCCTCCTACAGCCACACATCCCCCTCCTACAGCCACACATCCCCTCCTACAGCCACACATCCCCCTCCTACAGCCACACATCCCCCTCCTACAGCCACACACATCCCCCTCCTACAGCCACACACATCCCCCTCCTACAGCCACACACGTCCCCCTAAAGCAGGACTCCCCCTGGGCTCCAGCACACGCTCACAACACCGCTGTGCCACGCTGTGCCACGCGGTGCCACGCTATGCCACGCTGTGCCACGCAGTGCCACGCTATGCCACGCTGTGCCACGCTGTGCCGAGCTGTGCCGAGCTGTGCCACGCTGTGCCGAGCTGTGCCACGCTGTGCCATAGAATGTGCTGGAGTCGTGTGGAGGGAGGGAGCCCGTGTCCGCTGTGTACATGCGTGTTGAGGAGCATCGATCCGTGTTCTACGGAGGGTTTCCCGCGATCACGGTAAATACCGAAAAGCCGCCCCCGTAGATTGAACGAGCCAATCCCTGGGCGGCGTGAGCAATGCTCTCTGTTTGCGTGTGTTGATGGGACATTCAGCGACCCCCGACCTCCGCTGGCGGGGGGGGGGGGAGGGGGTAGGGTTGTGGGGGTGACGAGACATGGCAGTGGTCCAGTGCTAGTGACTAAGTGTCAAAGCCTGTTATCCCCCTCAGCAATCCCCTCTCATTTTATTTTCCCATTGTGTCCGTACATTTAGCCCCTCAACCCTAATTCCCCTTTCCCGCTCTTACACACACACACACACAATTATATCTACACTGTCCTCACATCCCTATACTGTCTCATTCCTCACCCCTCCTCCCCCACTGATGCCCCCCCCCCCAGGCCCCCAGCCAGCCTCATATGTGCTGGAAACACAGTGAGGGATGGATGGGTGAGAGAGGGATGATGGGCAAGAGGTGGGGGGGAGGGAGGTCGAGGAGGTCGGCTGGGCGAGGACGGGGACGGGGGGGAGGGGCAGATATTTTGAGGTGTATCCTAGCTGTCTGGCCAGACTAATGCCCTCTGCAGAGAGGTGGATTGCACATAAGCCCCCATTAATACAGGAATGAGTTGAATTTAGCCTGGTCTGCGTGTGCCTGGTGTGCGTGTGCCTGGTGTGCGTGTGCCTGGTGTGCGTGTGCCTGGTGTGCGTGTGCCTGGTCTGCGTGTGCCTGGTGTGCGTGTGCCTGGTGTGCGTGTGCCTACCCTGGCTTTCCATGAAGTGTGGCACAACACTCGGTCTGGCCACGCCCCCTCTTTGCCTTTGTTCTCTAACTATAGCTGGTGCAGCCAAGGCCCCGACTTAAATATTCCACTATAAAACAAGTGATAATGAACATGAAAGCAGCTCTAGCACTGGTAGTCTACACACACACACACACACACACAGATGTAGCACACACACAGATGTGCACACAGGCACACACACACACACACTGGTCCACACGCAAGCACACGCAGTCCCGTACCTTATGTGCAAACAGACACACACACACACACACACTCTCTTCCCAGGCCTGAATGGAATCAGCGTTCCAAAGTGAAACGCTGGGCTGCGTTTGAAGAGCGAGTGGTGGAGGGTGGATGAGCGGAGGTGGAGAGACCCGAGAGTGGAAAATGATTGATCCGACTTTAGTGTTCTGTTGTCCAGCAGCTGGGCCTGAGGTATAAATGGTCACACGTGTTTCCTACCTGGCAACCCAGCCTGCACCGCAACAACAGGGATATTTACAGTACTTCCTACTGTAAGACCTTGAAAAACCTTCAAATGTTAGGAACCGCTATGTCACAGCTTACACGGCACCCTCCCCCCAACAAAAAAGAGCCTGATAGTAAATTATCTACTCATAACATTGAAAGTGGCATTTATAGTTATAAAGTGGCTTGTCGGTGAACGTATATGTGTGGGCAGTTTATGAATGTGTTGGTTCTTGAGAGTGTTTCTGGCGGGCTGGTCTGGATGACTGAGTGAGTGTGTGTGTGTTTATGTGCGTCTGGGTATTGATGAGTTTTGAGGCTTTTACGGTAATACTGTACGTAAGTGTTCCTCTCTCTATGGAGGCTGTGTGAGGCTCCGAGCTGGAGCCCCGCCTCAACCCTGCCTTTCTGCTGCTCCCCATCAAGGCAGGCAGGCAGGCAGGCAGGCAGGCAGGGCAGGCAGGCAAGGCAGGCAGGCAGGCAGGCAGGCAGGCAAGCAGGCAGGCAGGCAGGCAGGCAGGCAGGCAAGGCAGGCAGGCAGGACAGGCACCTTAGACCAGGACAGAGTCCCTCTACCAGCTCTCCCCCAGGCCTCCCGGGGTGAGCTGGCCCACTCTGGCCCGCTCTGGCCCTCCTCTCCGGGGCTAAAGGTGGACGCTGTTCCCCAGGCTCCGGCCTTCCACTGCCCCATACAGACCTGGCTGGGAGCCAGGGGATGCCACTGTCGGGGGAGGGGAGAGATTGTGTGTGTGTAATCTGGTTGAGTAGTCAGGGAAGAGAAATATGTGTGTGAGTGTGTATCTGGTTGAAGACTCATGGAAGAGAAGTGTGTGTGTGCAGATGGGGGTCTTACCTCAGACACAAGTTACTCAGTTTTTTGGAAAGGCTCCGGGCCCACCCAGGAGGAAAGAGGAGGAGAAGAGGGAGGCCTTGAGGAACAAAGCCTCATTTCAAACTTGCCGAAAACAGGGGTCTTTATGCTGTGATGCCGGGGCCCCCTCCTATGTAAGGAGATGTTATCGCAAAGATGCAATATCCACCCCGCCACAGGGCCAGGGGGGCAGGGGTGCGGGGGGGGGGGGGGGGGGGCAGCTACATAGGCCTCCAGTGTTACACTAAGTACCCTGGGGCACTGACCTCACTAATTAAGTCTCCCTTCACTGCCGCACACTACTGTACACTGCTTTGTGTTGCCCATGGAGACGTCTGTCAGCCTTACTGTCAGTCTGAGACCGGCTGAGGAACTTCTGTCTGTGGTCGACGCAGTTTCTAAGGTTATGTTTGTCTTGTTTTGTCTGGGTGGGATTGTGTTTGTTTACATGTTTTGTCTGGGTTGGATTCTGTTTGTTTACTTGTTTTGGCTCCACGTCTTCTGGGGTTTTGGTTTTCATTTCTCTGTCCACCCCCCGGGCGGGCGACGTAGCGGCCACGTGGAGCCATCTGTCTCTGTGGGAAGCTTGGATCGGCCTTTAGGACTCGCTGTCCATCTGTCTTTCACAGAGTCCGACTGGAACGCGCTCGGTCACCCGACACCAGAGCTCCTCACAGTCCAGCCCAGCTTTTACACCCCACCTGAGATGCAGTTAAAGACGCTGGACTGATCTCTGGAGGGAATCCTTGAGCAGGGGAAAGGGAAATTAGATTTGGGGAGATGTGGGGGGGGGGGGGGTCAGGACAGAGGCACAATTAAAGCGGACACCCTGCATTCCTCGCTGGAGCCGGTGGCCTGGGGACAGGATTCACCTCGTTTTCCCCACGGCTTGGAGATTCCCGGGGCTCCATTTACATTTACATTTAGTCATTTAGCAGACGCTCTTATCCAGAGCGACTTACAGTAAGTACAGGGACATTCCCCCCGAGGCAAGTAGGGTGAAGTGCCTTGCCCAGGGACACAACATAATTTTTCATGGCTGGGAATCGAACCGGCAACCTTCTGATTGGTAGCCTGATTCCCTAACCGCTCAGCCATCTGACTCCATGGTCTTGATCCTCCTTTCAACTTGCATCTTCCCTCCGCAAAGACGTTTTGAAGGGTGGAAATGATATTCATTGGGAGGGGAAGGACTGGGGAGGGATTGGATGGGTAGATGACTCTAAAAATAGTTTTATTAACATACCAATACCAACTGCTGGCCTGCTACAAAGTTACATGAATTTCTGATAAAGAGGGAGATAGCCTTATGTAGGCTCATCAATTGTTTGGGAGTTCTTCAGTTCCGAACCCCCATTCAAAACCTCTAGACCTCTCTTGGTCCAACAGAGCTTTGAGGATGGTCAAATGGGCGTGCCAACCTTGTTAGCATCACTCTGCTAGACCCTACCCCGCTAACGCACAGCCGCCAATCATTCCCAGGGGCGTGGCGCATACCGGTTGGGCCTCTTGGCACAGAGCGAATGCCTCTCCACTCTCCCACAATGCTTTTTCCCCTGGGGGGTGGGGGGGGGGGGCAGGGACAATGTGGAAAGTTTGCTTTAGCGCCGGGACAGAAGATGAAAGAGCCTTGGGATGGAAGCGGGTGGGGGTGGGGGTGGGGGTGGGGGTGGGGATGAGAAGCAGTGTGTGTGAGGCGGGTGGTGGTGGTGGTGGGGGGGGGGGGAGCAGTGTGTGTGAGGCGGGTGGTGGTGGGGGGGGAGCAGTGTGTGTGTGGTGGGATGCAGGCTTATATCTTTTTATCCTGTCTGGCACGCCACAGGCCGCTGTGCTTGGACACATCAGCTGTCCACTCCTCCACCCCTCCCCATCTCCCACACCTCCCCCAGCGCCCCTTCCACCCACCCCGAGAGCACCCCCACACACCTCGCCACACCTCTCCACCCTCCCCAGCCACCACCCTTCCATCCCTCCACACCGCCTCTCCCTAGCTACCTCCACAGCCCATGCTGCACACCCCAAAGCTTGCCTGTCTGCAGATGGATTACCTTAGCAACCCAGTGGAGCCCCCCCCCCTCCCTCCCTCCCTCCCTCCCCTCCCTCTGGACCCCCCCTCACCTGAGCCGCTGCTGTGCCCTGGGGCGCTGGTATAAAAAGATGAAGGGGTTCGAGGCTTGGCAGGGTGGGGCATGGAGGTGGGGGGGGGGGGGGTTAGCGTTGGAGAAAACGGTGGGGTGGGGAGAGTGTGTGTGCAGGGTAGAGGTAGTGGGGAGGGTGGGGCAGTGTGTGTGTGTGTGTGTGTGTGTGGGGGGGGGGGGGCAGTGTGGCTGACCAGGATTATCAGGCGGCTTGTGGTTATTGATTCAATTTGGGATGCTTTTATATCTGTGAGCTGCCAGTGGTCGGGCACACATGCTAGCTTCCTCGCATGGGCCCTGATCCCCCATGGTTATAAAAAGAACAGCCACTCAGAGGCAGAGGAGATTCCCTGAATGCCTGCACAGGAGGAGGGATCCATCATGTGTGTTTGGTTGTGCCTCCCAGCTCTGGATCAGCAGGGGAGGCTGCTGGGAGAGGGGCTGGCCGGCTGGGCCCTGCTGGTACACACACATGTTGGTATGCACTCACCACCACGCTCTGTTAGTGTGTGTGTGTGTGTGTGTGTGTGTGCATCCGTGTGTGTGTGTGTGAGGATGTGTGTCTTCAACACTGTCCCATGAGTTTCTTGTCATGTACACGTGTACATGTATGATGATGATATGTCTAACACACTTCAATGCTATGCCCCTTTATCCAAAGTACCCCGCACTCAATGTGTGTGTGTGTGTGTGTGTGTGAATAAAAAGCCAGTAGCATCCACTGTCACACAGACACTAAGATAATAGTATAATCACTCCACCCATCCAAGAGCTCAGCGGGCCACCCACAAAGCAGAAATGCGGTAACCTCATTATAGTGGTGGTGATCAGCGCGTCTCACACGCAGGTGGAGAAACAGAGACAGGGGGATAGTTCAGGGATGAAACAAAAGAGGTCAAAGGGGGAGCCAGGGAGATGATGAAAGAGTCTCCCGCCAGTCCAAAGTCTATTCCGAGATGATCATCCGTCATTGGTGGAGAGCCTCTCTCGCCGCGGCGACCGGCCCCAAATCATGCGTGGACAGACGGGAGGGCCGGGAGCTCGAGGGAGGGGGGAGCGAGCCAAGGCCAGCATCCCGCTTTTGATGTCTACCCCCTGGCCTCCTAAGGCCTGTCGGCCCCTGGACACCGCTGACAGATGGAACTTAGGAGAAGAGCTGTGACCCCAGGCGGACAGATGGGGAGAGAGAGAGAGAGACAGAGAGAGAGAGAGAGAGAGAGAGAGAGAGAGGGGGGGGGAGAAAGAGAGGCAGAGGGAGAGAGAGAGAGAGAGAGAGAGAGAGAGAGAGAGAGAGAGAGAGAGAGAGAGAGAGAGAGAGAGAGAGAGGGGGATAGAAAGAGAGGGAGAGAGACAGAGAGAGAGAGAGAGAGAGAGGGTGGGGAGAGAAAGAGAGGGAGAGGGAGAGAGAGAGAGAGAGAGAGAGGGAGAGAGAGAGAGAGAGAGAGAGAGGGAGGGGGGGGGAATACGGGCGTCACCACAAGTGACGGGATGAACAGAACGATTCATTAATTATTGCCGGTGACAGTAAGGCTGAGGCAGGAGATGTGAATGGATGACTGTGTTGTGGGTGGATGTTGAGTCGTGCCACGGTGGGTGTCCCGGAGACCTGTTGTGGCAGCAGTCTGGTGTCATGTAGCGTGCTGAGGCTCGCCACTAGAGGTTGACAAACCACTGTGACCAGCAGCTCCAGACCACAGGCATCAATGTCATCTGGTGGCAACACACTCACACACTCACACACTCACACATGGCTGTATGCACAGCACACAGAAACATCGCCACGGTCAGAAACAGTCCAATCCAGACTCATTCATATAAACAAATTAATTTCCAAGACTAAACACACACTGCTCTCTCATACACACAGACATGCACGCACGCACGCACCCACACACACACACACACATTAATATGCAGGCTTTACCGTCTTACAGAGTAATCGCTCGCCCACTTCAGACAGAGCAATGAGGGAAGCCTGAGATTTTTCATTTCCTGCTTTAAACAACCTCAGTTGTCTTGAGTGGCAGAGTGCTCCTGTCTCACAGCTCCCTCCACATCTAGTAGTCACTCCCCCAGGAGAACTCCTGCTTTTTATCAAACTGAAGAAAAAAAAATATAACAATGAGTTCTGCATAGCTCTTCCTCTTGATCTGAACATACTCAAAATCACCTCAGAGTACCTCAAACGTCTTAAGACCTCCATCAACCAGAGCGTACGTTTATCATCCTCAAACCCCCAAAGGATGTGGGGACACTAGGACGGTGTACTAGGAACACGGCTCCGACAAGCACTGGGAAATGAATGCTGCTGATATCCAGTGTTTTCATCTTTGTCAGGTTACTTTGAGCTGATTTTCTTGTGTGAAAGTTCCTAAAAATACGATCATTGTTCATTGATTGTTACTCCTTCGAGTGGGGATACTTTAAGCGGCTATACATGACTGCGTGCGAGGAGATGGTTGAGATGCTTGTTGAGTCTCCCCTGCTGGTGTTGAATGATTCACCCGTAGTGAGGTTCAGTTGCAGGCACAGCCCAGCACCAGACCAACAAACACAGACAATAATTTGTGTCAGAAAGACATTCTCGAGTCATCAAGCCAAGAGGTCCCACTGCAACCACACCTCCTGTCCTGTGTGTGTGTTTGGGGAGGGGGGGGTGTCGTTGTGTGTGTGTGTGTTTTGGGAGGGGGGGGGGTCGTTGTGTGTGTGTGTGTTTGGGGATGGGGTCGTTGTGTGTGTATGTGTGTGTGAGGAGGGGGGGGGTTGTTGTGTGTGTGTGTGTGTGTGTGTGTGTGAGTCGTAACAGCTTCCTGGGCTGTGTGACAGAAGTCCTCTCTCAGTTGTCTCTTTCCACTCCGCCCTCCCAGCCAGAGCAGTGCTGGTGTCGTGCCTCAATGGCTTATTGTTGTCCTTCCACCACTGCCCAGCTCAGGAATCTGAGCGGCCCATGCCAGACCAGCAGACACGGGCAATGACAGGCTGCCAGGCCGCCCACCCATCCCTGGGGCCAAACAGGATACGGTGCCTCAGAGGCCAGGGGGTTGGGTGGGGGGTGGAGGCTGGGTGAGGTGGGGCTTGGGTGGGGGGGATGATCTGGGGCTTGGGTGAGGGGTTAGGTGGGGGTGGCTGTGAACAGCTGTCTGGTCTGGTCTAAAGATGTCCACTGGGGCAGTTAGGAGCAGTCAGTGCACCCAGTCTAAATGGATGAATCAGTGCGTTGGCCATTGCCTCGCAGCATGGCATCGAGTCAAGTCTACTTCTAACTGCCGTTAGGCAGCTTATCCAGGATCTGCTTGGCCCTAGCAAACACCAACCTTTACCGTTAAACAGATTAGTCCCAGACTGACTTGTGATCAGTCATAGAAGGAAACTGCATTCCTTTGCACTCATATGGGACTCTTAAGCAAAATAAAAGGAGTCTACTTGAGTCCCCTGTGTCCTCATGTTAATCTTGGTGCCATAGTGAGCGCGTGCATGTGTGTGTGTGTGTGTGTGTGTGTGTGTTGGGGGGGGGGGGGGGTCATGGTTATTGTTGGCCTCAGATTCTGAAGGTCTAGTTGTGTTGCCTGTGATCCTATCTCACTTAGCTCCACTGCCATAATACTAAATACTTGTATGGTGTTTGGACCCCATTGCTGCTCTGCAGCCAAAGGAATCCAGGGCAGTTATGCACAGTTGTCCTTATAAACCCATTGCAGAAGTCTAGCTCAGTTGAGACTCAATATGTTTACCACTGTAAAAGCCTGTGTATGTGTGTGTGTGTGTGTGTAGATGTGTGTGCAACCTGATACACACAATATGTTATGATTTCTACGGTACTCTTATTATACCGAATATTTGGTTGCCAGCAAAACATCATGAGATTTGTTGCTACGAAAACACTTCTGTTTAGGCCGGTCAACCACCAGCTTTGTGGGTGTTCAGAACTCAAGGTAAGAAGTCCAGATACCTGTCCCTGCTGGATCTGATAACAGCCTGCTTTCGCATCTGATGACGCATCAGGCACTGAAGTCTACTGCTCACACGGTGACATGCTCACTATGCAGAGGGAGGTGCAAACCTTCATCCAGTGAGATTGCTTTCCACCACACACCCTGTCTCCCCGGCCTGCGTGTGTGTGTGTGTGTGTTTAAGGAGACGTTGTGTGAGGCAGCTTCATTAATCCAGCCAGTAGTTTCTTCAGTTAAGCCAGCCAGCCGTCTAGCCCATAAACATTCCTTGAGTTTGAAGTCATTCACCAAAGACGAGATCAGAGGGGAAAAAGACATCTTGTGTCACAAATATAACCTTTTCCTCCAGTATGTGTCTCCTTTGTATGAGTTTAGTAAAGGAACTGAAGTCCCAAGTCATTCTATCATTCTGAAGTCAGAGGTGTAGTTGAGGAAAGGCAGTGTGTTGAACAATTGGCACAGAATCCTGAGGTACCATGCCAGACTCTGACCCCCCCTCACACACGCACACACGCACACACACACACACATATTCAGAGCTCACAGGTCTCAGGACATGACCTAAACACACACACACACACATAACTCTAAAAACAAGTCATAAAATGCTAAGGAAGCCAACACCTTTATGGAGGGGCTACTGAGACCAGTCTAGCAGCAGACCTGGGGACAGGAGGGGACGGAGCTGTGGGGACAGGACACAGGTATAGAGAGTAGTAGCTGTGGGGACAGGACACAGGTATAGAGAGTAGTAGCTGTGGGGACAGGACACAGGTATAGAGAGTAGTAGCTGTGGGGACAGGACACAGGTATAGAGAGTAGTAGCTGTGGGGACAGGACACAGGTATAGAGAGTAGTAGCTGTGGGGACAGGACACAGGTATAGAGAGTAGTAGCTGTGGGGACAGGACACAGGTATAGAGAGTAGTAGCTGTGGGGACAGGACACAGGTATAGAGAATAGTAGCTGTAGCTAACCCTCTCTGTGGAGCTGTAGGCATGGTGCTCCTCTCTGTGGAGCTGTAGGGATGGTGCTCCTCTTTGTGGAGCTGTAGGGATTGTGCTCCTCTTTGTGGAGCTGTAGGGATGGTGCTCCTCTTTGTGGAGCTGTAGGCATGGTGCTCCTCTTTGTGGAGCTGTAGGCATGGTGCTCCTCTTTGTGGAGCTGTAGGGATGGTGCTCCTCTTTGTGGAGCTGTAGGCATGGTGCTCCTCTTTGTGGAGCTGTAGGCACGGTGCTCCTCTTTGTGGAGCTGTAGGGATGGTGCTCCTCTTTGTGGAGCTGTAGGCACGGTGCTCCTCTTTGTGGAGCTGTAGGCATGGTGCTCCTCTTTGTGGAGCTGTAGGGATGGTGCTCCTCTTTGTGGAGCTGTAGGGATGGTTGGGTTTGGACACATAGACGTAGTAATCGGGGGTCGGAGGGGGGTTATTCAATACCACCCCTCCTCCCTCGACCCCTTTACCTCCAGTTTTACCCAGGTTGCTCAACACCCCCCCCCCCCCAACACCCCCCCCCCCCCCAATCCTTCTCCACCGCCCCCCAACCCCCGGCAGTAATCAGGATCCTGGCAGTGATGATGCAAGACTGGGCTTATGACCCTCTCTCTCTCTCTCTCTCTCTCTCTCTCTCTCACACCACTCACACACACACACACAAACACACGCACACTCCCCCTGCTCGGCTCCCCCCTGCCTGAGTGGACATGGAGCCCACCATCCCAGGATTCTGAGGTGGCGCCCAGACCCGGATTATTTACGAGAGCTGTAGAGTTGTGGAGACTGTGGTATTTTTTTTCCAAATGCCTGGGATGGGAATGCGTGTTATGGGAATACAGAATCTCCTAGGCCTCTTTCTCCCTCTCCCTCTCTTTTTCACTCTTGCTCTCTCTCACTCTCTCTTACTCTCATTCTCTCTTTCTCCCCCCCCCCCCCTCTCTCTCTCTCTCTCTCTCTCTCTCTCTCTCCCTCTCTCTCTCTCTCTCTTTCTCTCTCTCTCTCTGGCTCTCAAGCCTGAACACTCCTCGTACTCCACTGTTGACACGCCATGAACATATACACAAGGTCCTGTGAAACGGGGCAGTGCTGTCCTGACTCCAGCTCTGTTGTCTGTGATGATGTACCAGTGAGGTTCAAAGTGTGTGTTACACCAGGGACCACCAGTGCCATAGGCAGCCCTCATACATGCTGGTAGTGGGATATACCAGAGGTACTAGGGGTAGCTCTCCCGCCTACCCTAGCTATCCTGCCTACCCTGCCTACCCTAGCTATCCTGCCTACCCTGCCTACCCTAGCTACCCTGCCTACCATAACTACCCTGCCTATCCTAGCTACCCTGCCTACCCTAGCTACCCTGCCTACCCTAACTATCCTGCCTACCCTAACTACCCTGCCTACCCTAGCTATCCTGCCTACCCTAACTACCCTGCCTACCCTAACTATCCTGCCTACCCTAACTACCTTAGCTATCCTGCTTACCCTGCTTACCCTAGCTCCCCTGCCTACCCTAGCTATCCTGCTTACCCTGCCTACCCTAGCTATCCTGCTTACCCTGCCTACCCTAGCTATCCTTCTTACCCTGGCAGGGTACCCTAGCTACCCTGCCTACCCTAGCTATCCTGCTTACCCTGCCTACCCTAGCTATCCTGCTTACCCTAGCTACCCTGCCTACCCTAGCTATCCTGCCTACCCTAGCTATCCTGCTTACCCTGCCTACCCTAGCTATCCTGCTTACCCTGCCTACCCTAGCTATCCTTCTTACCCTGCCTACCCTAGCTACCCTGCCTACCATAGCTATCCTGCTTGCCTTGCCTACCATAGCTACCCTGCCTACCCTGCCTACCCTAGCTATCCTGCTTACCCTAGCTACCCTGCCTACCATAGCTACCCTGCCTACCCTGCCTACCCTAGCTATCCTGCCTACCCTAGCTATCCTGCTTACCCTAGCTACCCTGCCTACCCTAGCTGCATGCAGTCCTCTGCTGGACCATGGTGACCCCCAGTGCTTCCTCTGTGGAGCTCCAGGCTGTGCTGGTTGGCTCCTCCAGGACTCGTGGTGATGAAGACAGACGTGGTGTGCTCGCAGTGCTGGAGGTGGCCCCGTCACCACCGCGGGGGCGCAGGGACACACATGCCGAGGAGAGACAGCGATCCTGCAGCAATGCCGTGTTCCACATGCCCAGAATAGCCAGCCATTCACGGATATCCCAGGACACACAAACACTGTAAATTAGTCACCCTAACCTCCCCCCCTTCCCTCCCCCTTCCCTCCCCCTCCCCACCCCAGCCCAACTCACTTACCTACCACCACCTCCCCCCTTACCAGTCAGTTCCACAGGAGTGGAGGAGGGGGGTTTGGGGTGAGAGGGTCCGGGGGGGGACCAGGGGGGGTCCAGGCGGACGGGGGCTGGGGAGGGTTGGCGCGGGGCCGAGGGTGGCGCTGGGAGATGTGGAGTCAGCAGGGGTCAGGTGGAGCGTCTTGGGTATCGCCTCCCGGACGTCACTGTCACAAACTGGAGAAACGATTAGACGAGAGAGAGAGCCCCTGGACAGAGGGCCAGAGGGCATATGGCTGCTGCAGTCTGAGGCGAGGGCCGGCGAGGAG
Organism: Osmerus eperlanus; assembly: GCF_963692335.1. NCBI lineage: Eukaryota > Metazoa > Chordata > Actinopteri > Osmeriformes > Osmeridae > Osmerus > Osmerus eperlanus. The sequence continues at coordinate 8,734 of NW_026911230.1, read as the reverse complement.
GGGAGATGGGGGGGGGAATGAGACAGCAAAGGGAGAAGATAGAGAATCCTGGCTGAAGAGGGGGTGTGCGAGCAGAGTTGGGGTTGGTCGTGTTATGACTTGGGGAACGTGCGGTCGGTTCAGCTTTCCGGCTTCCTGCGTCTTTAAGCCCTCCAAGTCTCCCTCCCACCCTGTTGGGACGGCTGGACGAGAGCGGGAGACTAGTAAACAAACCAAATACCGTGGGAACGCGGAGGTGTGAGGCAGGACAGGCTGCTGTCTCCAGACCCTATCTCTCTCCCCCATCAACCAGAGCTTTTTCCTCTTGAGTCAGCAGGAAATCAAATATGTCCCGCGACCAAAGGCCTAAACGGATGCACTTTCTCAAATGCATGTGCCCTTTTTATTTGTTTGCCACATGCACCGATGAGGCGGTTTGAGATGGGCTTGCGTGCTGTTTTTTCTTTTTCCTGGCTTCTGAATCATAGATATATATAAAGGCTAGATGTCTCGTCCGCGTTGCCGGACAACAGAGTCTAGAACGTCCGCACATGGCGGCCATCTTGCTGCAGTCAACTCGCTCACCCATAACATTGTGTTGATGCTACATGTACTTTTTAAATGACCATAACTTGCTCAATTTTCAACCGATTTTTAAACGGTTTGGTTTTGGTCAGAGATGTCATTATGCCACTGCATACTTATGAATAATTATGTTATTTTTTTAAAATAGAATAGAAGTATGCAGTGGCATAACAACATCTCTGATGTTGATAACAAACCAAACCGTTTAAAAATCGGTTGAAAATTGAGCAAGTTATGGCCATTTAAAAAGTACATCACATCAGCATCAACACAATGTTATGGGTGAGCGAGTTGACTGTAGCAAGATGGCCGCTATGTGCGGACGTTCTAGACTCCGCCGTAAGACATCTAGTCTTTATATATATCTATGTTCTGAAGCATGTTGCAGAAAACGCTAAGAGCTTATTAATTAGTCAAGAGGGTGATGTAGAGACTGAGAGCTCATTGGCTGGCTGCTCTGATGATGGACGTCAGAGTTCCATGGGGTTCATTTCACTACCTGTGCCATTTTTAGAGATGTTTTTACTATAAGTATGAATAAATAAAGACGTCTGGCTGCGACTCGCCATGTTGCGAAAGAAAAAAAAAAGAGTTCCCGTTAGTTTACTCTTTAAATAACGAAGCGCTGTACCAGAATAGATAGTACTGCTGGTCTCCATGACAACAGGCAACATGAGAGAGAAAGAGAGAGGGTGGAGAGAGAGATGCCTATTAGCAGGCCAGCAGACATTTTTAACCTTGACACTTTTGGAAAGATACCATTACATTAGTCCAAGACTTGCCATTGCCAACTTAGCCTTGAAAGCCAAGCCAAAAACGTTTCCCACAGTTTTGGGTAGCCACCTTTAAAATTTTTTTTAAAAAAAGACCTCATCCACAAGCCTATCATCCGTAATAAAAGCCTGAGAAGGAGATCTGGTTCTTGTGAAGGAGGGGACCAAGGAACGCCAGTCTGCTTGAAAGCCCAGGATGTGGGAGTGGAACTGGACCATCCTGGCCCGCGACGCCAGCCACGCTGTTGGGATACACACTGCCTGGCCACAAGAATGAGGCCCTGCCTGTCCCAATCTCCCCCCTGGCTCTGCACGGGAACACACCACACACACTCACACTCACACTCACACTCACACTCACACTCACACTCACACTCACACACACACACACACACCACACACACCACACTCACACTCACACTCACACTCACACTCACACACAACACACACTCACACACACTCACACACACACACACACACACACACACTCACACACACACTCACACACACACCACGACTGACTGGGACAGGGGTGTTCGGGGAACATCATGAGGGGAGGGACGAGGGGGATGTAGGAATGTGTGTGTCTGTGTGTGTCTGTGTGTGTGTGGTGTAACATTCATTCATATTTAGCCTAGCCAGCCAAACCTAGGCGGTGAATCAGTGTTCCTCATAAACAAACAGCAACACACAATGGCGTGCAACCCTAAAAAGAGTCAGAAAGAGAGTGAGAGTGACAGTGACAGTGAGAGTGAGAGAGAGTGAGAGAGAGAGAGAGAGAGAGAGAGAGAGTGAGAGAGAGAGAGAGAGAGAGAGAGAGAGAGAGAGAGAGAGAGGAGAGAGAGAGAGAGAGAGAGAGGAGAGAGAGAGAGAGAGAGAGAGAGAGAGAGAGAGAGAGACTTCCAGCCCCCTGACAGACGTCCTGGTAAAGGGAAGGCTGCCAGTCGCCAGCAGCAGCGGCCATTGAAAAAACTTGGGGATTCAAAAACCAGAAGTCAGCCAAAGAGCACTAACCCTGCTTATTTTCACGAGGATTGCAAATACCCTGTGTTCTCCTGACCAGCGCCATCAATCCCATCCTGAACTCCAAACCCCTAGAGTCCCCTCAGAAACTCCCAATAATGTAGCCCTCATAACGACACAATGGCTCATAAACGCAGACTATGACTCATCACTCATGTCTGTGGGCTTTCGTGATCTGGCCTTCTTTAGGCGTTGTTGGAGAAGCTTCACACAGAACGAGACTGTTGTCAGCCCCGCGTAGATTAATACGCCTCGTTTTGTTTCAGGCGATGATGTTCTGTGATTGCACACAAAGAATACTGGCTCCTCATTTTGTGTAATGTATTCAGATTACAGGCAATTACAGCTTATTACAGTTCAGGGGTCGGGGGTCCCGCTCGTTCCACCCGTCGCTGCTCGGGTTGATTTCTGTTAGGTCTGCGTACTTCCTGCTGTGAAGGATGGGGTTGCCGTGGGAGAAGTGTAGCGTAGCGCTGGTATTAACGACTCATTCCCGCTCACCTGGAGGACTGGAGTGGAGCTAATCCAGAGACATGGTAACACTTAATAGCCCAAATAAATCACCTCTGTTCTTGAAGCTGGCGTGCGGGGGCCTGGCTTGTTGTCTTTCAGTCCGGTCTGGGGCCCTGTGGGTCTGCAGGCAGCAGCAACTTGTCTCAGGTGTGTGATTTGGCAGCCAGTACCACACCATTTTTTGTATTTTATTTATTTGTATTATTTTTGGGGGGGATGATGGTGCGACATTCTTTCACAGCCGTAGAGAATGCTTAGAACAGTTTCTCTGTCTCTCTGTCTCTCTCTCTGTCTCTCTCTCTGTCTCTCGCTCTATCTCTCTCTCTCTCTCTCTCTCTCTCTCTCTCTCTCTGTCTCTCTCTCTCTCTCTCTCTCTCTCTCTCTCTCTCTCTCTCTCTCTCACACTCTCTGTCTCTCACTCTCTCTCTCTTTCTCTCTCTGTCTCTCACTCTGTGTCCCACCCTAACACACTTGCTGTAAGACTGTGCTACACATTCATTATCATTCTTCCAGGTGCTCACAGCGTAATTATACCAGCAATATTTAGACAAGTGTTCTTCATGAGTGTTCAGAAGCTGTAAAAGGGAGATGTTCTTCAGTTCACTGGCTGTACATCTCTGGAGTTTGCCTAACAGGATATTTATATTTGTATTTAGATGTAAATATGGAGGTATACTATATGTTTAGGTACAGGAAAACAGGAACCATATTTAATTGATTCACTATGGGCATACACAACCATATAGTTGTATATTATGTTATGCGCTGTGTACATGTCGTTACATGTATACCCAAAAGTGTTTGTTTGTGGGGTGTGTGTGTGTGTGTGTGCTTGACTGTGAGTGACTGAGTAAAGAGGCCTCAGTGTTTGGACCACCTGCGTGCTGGGTTGAGTGACAGCAAGAGCCTCAGGCTCTGGAGCACACACACACGCACACACACATGCACACACTCACACACACTCATTCACACACTCGCACACACACACACACACTCACACACTCACCTCAGCGGACTCATTTTTCAACATGTTGTTTTCTACTCTATTAATGTCTCATGACTAAACACATATCACCCTCCAAAACAAACACAAGCATATTGAATGGAATAAATCAGGCCTGGATCAGAGGAGAGCATACACTGTGTTAACATACCACCCAGAAGAATCCAGTGAAACATGGCCACATCCACCCACACACACTCTGGCCCCTTGCCTCCCTTGCCTCCCTTCCTTCTCTCCTTTCCTTATCTACCACGGACCTGAGGAAATGTGCATGGGACTCACCAGTGTGTTGTGGACCTATCCGGTCCATTACTCATGTAGGAAAAGCTCCAGATATAAAGGATGTGAGAGGGGTTTCCAGTTCTGGCACTGAAACACACGCTTTGATTCCAGTCTGTTTTATTGCCCTTGGTTTTGAACGGAGGCTGTAGTTCAGACTGCCAGCAGAATGAAGTGCTGGCCATTCTCGGAGTGTGTGCATGCCTCAAGCCTGCGTTGGAGGACCAGATGAAACGAGTCGACAGTTGAAGAAGAAGAAGAAGAAGAAGAAGAAGAAGAGAAATGAAAGGCAGACCCCTGAAAGGGTTCCAAGTGATGCTGATGATGTCAGTTAAGGCTTATAACTGCCATGGCTCTCACTGTGCTTCTGTTAGGCTCCCTCTGCCTCTCTCTCTCTCTCTCTCTCTCCTCTCTCTCTCTCTCTCTCTCTCTCTCTCTCTCTCTCTCTCTCCTCTCTCTCTCTCTCTCTCTCTCTCTCTCTCTCTCTCTCTCTCTCTCTCTCTCTCTCTCTCTATCTATCTATCTATCTATCTATCTAGAGTGGAGAGAGAGGAGTATGTGTGACCAGGCAGGCAGGCAGACAGACACACAGACACACACAGCTAGACAGACAGACAGACAGACACACACAGCTAGTCAGACAGACACACACACACAGAGACAGACAGACAGACACCAGGGGTTGGCTCAGCTCTGGGGGGGTTGGGTGCCAGGGTGAACAGGCCCAGTAGCAGGGTAGATACAGCCGTTATCTGCCTCTGTTTGAATGTCTTCTGGCCCTTCTGGTGGTGTGAGTGTGTGTGCGTGTCTGGACAGTATTACGTGATGTGTGTGCGTCAGCAGACGTGCGCGTGTGTATGATGTGCATGTGTCAACATATGTGTGTGTCTGTGTATTATTTTGTGTGTGTGTGTAGGCTAAGTGTGTGTGTGTGTGTGTGTGTGTGAGGGAAGACTTGGAGCAGCGCTAACTAGAGGCAGCGCAGACGGCTATCTGTGGTAGGAGGCTTGCCCTGCAGCCAGAGCGGGGACTTCAAAGTGAGGCAGCCACCACAGTGATTAAAAGCAGGGGGCCACACTCATGTCTGGATGGCCAATTTAAAACTAATGAGGGAAAATAAATAGACAGTGTTGGTGCCATTGGCATGTGAAGGTGGAACGTGTGTGCAAGCGTGTTTGTTTTTTTGTGTGTGTGTACAGTATGTGTGTGTGTGTGTGTACAGTATGTGTGTGTGTGTGTGTGTACAGCATGTGTGTGTGTGTGTGTACAGTATGTGTGTGTGTACAGTATGTGTGTGTGTGTACAGCATATGTGTGTGTGACCACAGCATGTGTCTGAGTAGAATGCCGAGACAGAATCATAAACGCACAAATGAACTGGATCAATTTAACCCTTGTGTTGCCTTCGGGTCATTCTGACCCATCAGTCATTGTGACCCACCGTCGTATTGCGACAAATTTACCGCATACAAAAACAAAGTGAATTTAACCGTCGGGCTGTCTCAGACCCCCCACATTGCGAACGTTAAAAGAAAATGCTTTTAATTTGTTTTTGTATTGGGTAAAATTGGGTAAACACAACGATGGTTCGTTGTGAACCTTTGGGTCATGTGACCCGAAGGCAGCACAAGGGTTAAGATGGTTTGAAACATTCTATTCAAGATATGAAGTGAAGCCGTAAAGAAATGACCCTTCTGTGAGTTGTGCTTTGAAGGACTCGCATGTTAGCTGGCCTGGGGTGACTAGGTCACACTGTGACCTCATGGAACACCATGACATCTAGAGCTGGACTTTATGAATGAGTAAGAGCCATTCACTGATTGCATTGACTCATTTTAACATCAACTTGGGTGTGAGAATACACACACACACACATAATTGTCATGGGCCTTAGGGGTGTGTGTCTCCCAGGTCAGATGTCACTGAGGGAGTTGATTGACTGATTGAAAGTGATGAGCTGCTTGCGTAGGCCTGTTCCTATTGGTCAACTTGAGGGCGTAGGCGTTGAGTAATCACGCAGAGCAGTTGGTTGCCAGGTTGGTGAAGAAAGGAAGGGTTTGCATCAGAGTTGGGGTTTATTGACTAGTGGGTGGAGGATGTGTAATAAAAACAATTAAAAATCAATCAATCATCATCTGGAAAGCAGGAAGTTGATTAAAATGAGCAGTGTGTTGCTTTATTATTACTATTATTAACTACAGTCTTCGTTTTTTAAGAGTAAATTGTACATTTGTTTTTAATGAGTGATTACTTGAGTTTCACTTGTTGTTTTAGTGCCTTGCAATTATTTGTTCAGCGAGTGGCTTCTCTAAGATATAACGAACAATTATCTGATCCTAAGTAGTTAATGGGTGTTCTATTTCACGTTCTTGCCTCTAATTTGTGTCAATGAACACCATTGTGTGGAAACGTGGCAAGCTAGTTTTAAACCACTTGACTTGTTTAAATTTTCTCTATGGAATCCCACACCCCCCAATGTAAGCCAATACAAACCACAAGACACACACACGCACGCACACACATACACACACACAGAGAGAGAAAGACCACCCTAATACACACAAACCCACACACCAGACGTCCTTCTCCTCCCCTCACCACACACACACACAGACATACACAAACACAGTTGCAGACCACAGTCACACCACACACACACACACACGCACACGCACACTCTCAGGGCTCGATGTGCAAGTGACATCATGGCGTGGGTGACAGCATGTCTTCTAGAACCATTAGCTTGATTGTAGGTGGCTCCGCCGCACTGATTTATGGGTAATATTTGGGTCCCTCTCCGCTGTGATGATTTATGGGTCATAATTTTTGTCCCCTTCTTCCCAAACCACAAGACTAGGGAGGGGAATCCTAGCCAAATAACAGCATTGTGAAACTGAGAGAGAGACTGACAGAATGAGAGACCAGCCATGATTCCCACCCAGAAGAGCTTGACTGAAAGTCATGGCCCCTCTAAACAAAGGTTTGTAATTGGGCCGCGGACAGGAAGCAGGAAGCTCACAACACACACCTGTGTCCTATCGACTTTTATATATATATAATATATAATGTACATCTAAAGATTTTCTAATACACACAAAACAACTTGAAGTGTTCCTGTACTGCTGTAAGGCATGTTGTGCCTTGCCTCTGGTTCAGCCCTCCCTCTCCTTCAACTACTGTACTCAGTGCAGCTCTCTCTTCTCCTCTCCCCTCTCTCTTGTTAATGTCTGGACCTCCCTCTTCAGAGAGAGAGAGAGAGAGAGAGAGAGAGAGAGGAGGCCGAGAGAGACAGGAGGAGGCCGAGAGAGAGAGGAGGAGGCCGAGAGAGACAGGAGGAGGCAGAGAGAAAGAGAGAGAGAGAGAGTGAGAGGAGGAGGCAGAGAGAGAGAGAGAGAGAGGAGGAGGCAGAGAGAGTGGTGTAGAAAAGTGATGTGCTCTCAGACACAGTGCCCGGGCCTTAGAGGTCTCAGGTGTGGTTTAAAAGCCCTATTAACTCTCACTGTCTAGCAGCCGCTCGGAAAATAGGATGGAAACAGACAGAGCTGCCCCTGCCTCCGTCCTCAACACTCCTCATCTCTACCCGGCACACACACACTCACACACTCACACACTCACACACTCACACACTCACACACACACACACACACACACACACTCACACACACACACTCACACACACACACACACACACACACACACACTCACACACTCACACACTCCACACTCACACACTCACACACCACACACACACTCACACACTCACACACTCACACACACACACACACTCACACACACACACACAAACACACACACACACATGCACTACTTACTATTGGGGTTTTCGTCAGTTGAAGCAATTAGGCATTTCAGCAGGGATTCTGGAAAGCTCAGGCTATGATGAAAAGACGGAGCTATTTTACCATGACAAGTTGTTTTCTTAGCCCATATAGAAGCAGTGCTGGTGCAGGATAGCGGTTAGGCCGCCCCTCCAGACCTCTGGTGGGGCAGAGCCAGCGAGTCCTTGGCCTGCTCCGATCCTCTCGTCTATCCTCCATCAATTTACCTTGTTTTGTTTTTTTTACTTGCGTTTTTTACATTTTCTACACCACTGAAAGTGTACTGTAAATATTCCGATTTCGTTTTTCCGATATTGATCGACATCTTTTAATATACGTAGGAATACGTTTGTTCTCAGAAGTTGACGTTAGGTATCATATTTCTTCGCTCTGGATGCTCTCCTCATCTTCGCTCCCTCCTCGCCCACCTCAGTGGCTGGGTTGTGTGGGAGGCCTGTCACTGTGCAGGCCATGTTGTTTACACCAGGCAGGCCTCGTGTCCTGCCTGGAGAGACCCATGAAGGTGAAAACACGCACTGACCAATTGATTTAACCACTAATCAGGACGACACCGGATGGCCTTAAATGCCGCAGAAGTCACGCCCTCTCTTGATTTAAGGTCAGGCAGGGACTATCGCCCGGTTCAGGGTTTTTCTTCAGGCATCCAGGCTTTGGCTCGGCCAAGCCTGGAGATGGAGGAGGGGGCAGCAGCCAGTGCTCCAGGGACTCTGCCACCAGGGCCTG
>NW_026911229.1:0-7500 GCF_963692335.1 Osmerus eperlanus | reverse complement strand
TGAAGACTTTCTTTTTTCCTTTTTCTTTTTATATTTTATGGGATACATGTAGGCTGAATTTGGCGAAATCGGTCTTTTGAGATGGCCTTTCGTGTCGGAGGGCTGAGAGAATAAAAAACCCCACAATGCTTCCCTCCTCTTTTTTCCCCACCTCAAGTGACTCCATTACCCTCTCCTCTTCTATTACCCCATCTAATGAACACAAACGGTCGAAATTAAAAAAGCCATGCGCATATATAGAATTCCCAGCTGGTCCCCTGTGAGTAGGCACCATTTTAGGTGAGTTTGCAGATCATTAACGCCAGATCACAGAAAGTCAGCGAATGGAAACGCTGGTAATTACAGGACAGGTACTAACCCAGGCATTGTGGGTAGGGGGCGTGGCTTTCTCCTAGGGCACGCCCCTTTCTGCTGACTACGGGATTTCAGCACCCGCCACCCCGATATTAAGGGAATGGGGGTAAAACTAAGGAAGTGGGGGTAAACTTAACGGGGCAGGGGTAAAACTAAGGGGGGGGGCGTAAAACTAAGGGGGCGGGGGGTAAAGTTGAGTTTTAATGAGACCTGTCGCGGTGGCGGTTCTGAGGTGCTCGTACCTCCGTTCTGACAGGTGGAGAGTTATTCACCTGTCAGATGATGTCACGGTGAGTCGGTCGGGGCAGGGTTTGAGGGGGGGCTGTCGCCGGCGGTGCTGAATGTGTCACACTGACGGGGGATCTGCCGTCTCCGCTCATTCCCCAGGTGTGCGCTGACGCTTGTCACCTGCGTCCACAGCCCCCCCCCCCCCCACCCCTCACCTGAGCTCCCGCGGTCTGACAGCGGCCCGGTCACATGACCACACCGCGCGGGAAGTCAGATCCCGCCGCGGGTCAGTGCTGGAGGAGAGAAATAAACATATTTGACATATTCTCCGATCCTCTTCAAAAGTCAACACGACTGATTTAAAAGCGTGTCCTTGATGTCTGTGCGGACTCTAAAAAGTGAATTACTGTACTTCTTCTTCCAAGACACAAGGACAAACTCAAAGCAGGAAATTGCAAATGACAGATTACTTCACTGGACCTTGTCCAGAGATCTGAGTGATTTCCCATAGGCAGGGCGGATCTTTGAGCACTGGGGTGATGGCAGAGGTTGTGTGTGTGTTTCAAAACTGTAGCTATCAGGGGAAATGGTATAATTGGTGGACAGGAATCAAATAAAGTATCGGCTCCGGTGAAAAGCATACAGTAACTTCCAACAAACTTCCATCCATCCAATCATTATCTATCCCGCTCATTCCTGGTCAGGGTCGCGGTGGGTGCTGGAACCTATCCCAGCATACATTGGGCAGAAGTCAGGGATACACCCTGGACATGTCGCCAATCTATGGCTGGACACCAAAAATAAACAAGCCGTTATCTAACACGTCAACGTGTTAAAAAGTATTGTGTGCAGCTGCCATTTTTTAATGGGTATTTATTTATTGTAAACACTGCAATGCATTTTACAATTAAACTGTACAATTCAAAGCAGTGAATCATGAGCTGTACTACACAGTCATAGCAGCTTATGTCTGGTGTTGCATCATGTTAATAACAGTTGTGTGGGATTTACAGTTTATAATGCTTCCTTTTGGCACTGAGCATGGGTGAATGGGGGTGTTGTTTCTGAGGTGTTTCCAGGTGTAATAGCATGCTCTAGAACCTTCCAGCCCAGCACGGACCTTTCCTGTACAGCAGAACCTCTCCACCTCATGGCTGCTGCGGACTCAAGATCAAACGCACGACACACCTGAAGCTGCCTGCTCAATGTTTTCCCAAAAAAGAAACCAACGAAAAATAATAAATGCCGTTTTAAGGAAAGCCTGTTTTATGTTTCTCCATATTACAGTCATATTGCAGTAGCTGGGGCTATACTGGTCTAATTTGTCATCGTAATAAAAAAACATACATGATCCAGCCCACGACTGTACACTACACACATACAACAGACTATGGCCAGGACTAAATCAACACTCGTCCTTTGACAAGATTCAAGAATGTAGTTGTTTTTTCTTCAAAGACAGTTCAGTGATCAATAAAACAATTTCAGCAAACTGAGTATGTGAAGAAAACGTGTAAAACTTGCATTTCTTGTAAGTCAAACTTACAAATGTTGATGAAATCTAGGCCTATGCCTGCCACCCATCCCACCGGAGAGACTTCCTGGGTTTTAATTGCTTGATGATTTATGATATTGTGATATTGAGTCTATGGGAGTGCACTTATTTTACAAATGACTAACAATGCATTTAGAGACATAAATGGGCTGTGTTTTAAATGACTACCAATATATTATGTAGTAAAAATGACTTATTTGTACTTCAATATTTGTGTATGAACTGACGAGGGATACCATTATACACAAGATAAATATAAGTTTCAGAAGTCAGTCTCTAGCGATTCTGCTGTCCACCGCAGAGCAGGACGGACACACGGACAGCGGACAGACATTAACGGCAGCTCCAGGCTCCTCTCGAGGAGTACAATCTGGGTCACAACCTTGTGCCGGTCACACGGCGGGCTGGTTCCGCCCCCACAGCGGCCCCGTCCCTCAGACTCCGGCGAGCGTTCGGCGGAAAGCAGGGCCGGCTCCTCGGGCCCCGGGGGCCCGTCCCCGGCTGGCGGTCCCCCGGCGCCGCGGAGACGCCTCGCGGCGCGGCCCCCCGCTCCGTCATCTCCGGGACGGCTAATTAGCGCGCGCGGCACCGGCCCGCCAACCGCCGCGGAAAGATCTAGACCGGGACCCCGAGTGCTCCGCACGACTGCTGGCAAAATGGAACCTGTTTTCAAGTCATCGCTGAATTCCGCCTAAAATAAAAAATAACGCTCCCTCTTTTTTTCCTCTCTCTCCCTCTCTCTTTCTCCCCTGTCTTCAGCGCTCCCTGGATTGTGTGACCTATATAAAGTGTTTTTACCTGAGGCTGCCTCTCTCTCTTCGCCTTTATTCCTCTCTCATTTCCCTACAGAAAATCATGTGGGGGAAAGAGAGAGAGAGAGGGAGAGAGAAAAGCAACGCTGAAATGAAGCTAAACAGAGGATTCATGCCAGGGGGACAAAGAAGAGAAGAAGAAGAAGAAGAAGAAAAAAAACAATGGCACAGAAAGTTTTTCAAAAAAGCGTTGTACCCTACAGAGGGTAGAAAGTACGGGGGTTGAGGAGGGGTGGGTGGGGAGGTTGGGGGTAGGTTATGTAAAAGGCCCAAAGAGACCCAACCGAGACAACGTCCCCCAGGGAGCGGGAAACAAAGTGGCCCTTCCAAAGACCGGCCCTATTTCACATACTGTAAATGTGCTCTTCCGCTTCCAGACGATCAGACTCCATTTCACAGCAGCACCAGCTAACACTGACTGACAGAATGGCCTCTTTCAGCAGTTAAGTATCCTGATAGGAGAACTACTGTAGGTGTGTAACAACACATGACTGAAGGGCTTTTAAAGTTGCTAACAACTCCTCGGGATAACATTGTGCTCGACTTATTTTTCCTTTGTGCGCGATTGTCGAGGGCCTCGCTAAACCCTATCCGTCTGCCTCTGTGATCAGTTACCCGTTCATTATGCGCAGTTCCATCAACATTTTGAAATGCTTGAACGCCGTTTTTCTAATAGTTCCCAGGACACTCTCGTCTGGTATGGAAGAGAAAAAAGGCCCTTTCGCTTGAAAGCTCTAGTTACCTGAAACAAATTGCCTGAAGAAATCCGAACTGTAACAACCCTGGAAGAGGTAGAGAGACACATAGCTGTTCACATGAAAGCACAATACTCTTGTGTTTCAGGTTGAAATTGTCCGCTTAAAAAAAAAAAGAAAAAGAAAGGATAGGAAAAAAAAAAAAAGCAACTTTGTACTCGGTGTGTGTACCTGCATTTTGTGCTTTGGGCAAAAACGTTCCCTTTTACCACATTTCCCCGGTATAAAAGCCTCCACGCAGATGCAAGGCTCTGTATCACAGCTTGCTTAAGTGAGCGTAATGCTGCATGTTAAGATGTTGCCAGTGCGGTTCACGGAGGAACAACACATTCCCCTGAACAGCCACAAGCAAATGTGCCGCGAGCCAATCTGTGTTCTCAGCCGACTTCGTATCTCCAACACTTCATTTACAGCCTGGATCCCGCTCCATTGTGCTGCAGAGGGCCACTTCTTTCAGTAAGCTGCGTGTGGGCAGGGGCCTTTGTTTCTGATCTCCCCGCCGTGGAAATAAAATGTAATATTTTGGGAGGCTGATTGCAGCACATCTGCACTGTGAAAAAAGACACGCCCTCACAAAATCGCCATTGGCCACCTGCCCTAGTCCGACTTTACCCATGACCCCCTGCTTCATCTATCAGCGGGTGAGTGCGCTGCTTCCTGGACAAAGAGGAGAGGGATTGGAGTCTGCTCCTCTGAGCCCTGTCTGCCTGTTCACTCTGCCAAGACCCAGAGCAGAGACTTAACACTTTATTCCACCCGAGGTAGAAATTACAGTATAAACACATTAAAGACATAAACAATCGGCACTCGCATTTGAACCTCATTCATATAAGACATTCAAACATTAAAATAGGACACAATTGCATAAGACTGACTCCAGAATTATGCAGCTTAATCCGAGCGGGTAGCCCCTCTCACATGACGCACAGAGACCCCCTCCCAACTCAGGTCACCACTCCCCCACCGCCCCCACCGATGGGACTCCCCGTTTAAACAAATGACCGGCCTCAAATGAAGGAGAATGGGTAATGGGGATAATATGCCCTGTTTCAATCTATTCTGCTTTCATTATTTTGCTTCAGCATTTCTACGAACAAACATGCACTTCTACGAACAAACACGGAGTCAGCCTGATGGCATGATCAAAAGACAGTTATCGAGAATATCACGACATAAAAAAAAACTTGCCTTGCACCCAGACACACCACATGTATAGTATATACATACGGATATACACCCACTGACCCCTTTATCAGGTAGACCTGTACACCAGCTTGTTTATGCAAATATTTAATCAGCCAATCATGTGGCAGCAACTAAATGCAAAAAAGCATGCAGACGTGGTCAAGAGGTTCAGCTGCTTTTCAGACCAAATGTCAGAACGGGGTAGAAATGTGATCTAAGTGACTTTGACCGTGGAATGATTGCTGGTGCCAGACAGGATGGTTTGAGTATCTCAGAACCTGCTGATCTCCTTGGATTTCCACACACAACAATCTCTAGAGTTTGCAGAGAATGGTGCGAAAAACAAAAACATCCAGTGAGCAGTTTCTGTGGGCAGAAACAACAGTGGTATGCAGAAGAGCATCTCTGAACACACAACACCTCAAATCTCTTAAGTGGATAGGCTACAGCAGCAGAAGACAAATAAGTCTAAAAACTAACTCTAATAAATACCTAATAAAGTGCTCACTGAGTGTATACTCATTGAATACCTCAAAGGGAAAAAGAACAGAGTTCATTCCGAGTTCAATCAGAAGCAATAACAGGAGGCTTAAAAAGGGAGAGAGGAATCTCTCCCGCTCCAGTCCACCGCGCCCATAGGTGTTGCTAAAGCGATTAGCCGCCAGCGATCGGGCCTCTCGCCAAATCAGCTTTGACACGGTCAGAGCGGCGGGCGGCGTCTCGTGCGGCGCGGGAACCTGGCGGTCAGGTGAGGCCGGCGCTGCGGCGCGTCGGTGCGGAACTCCCCGGTCGGGTGCGCGGAGTTCAGCCCGGCGCTAGCGGGAGCTGCTGTGTGCGGATTGCTGACACATAATCGTTTTTCAGGAAGAGCGCCTCAGTCAGAGGGTGAAGCCTGAAACAACACACAAACAAACACACACACACACAGGCGCTCCTGCAAATACACACACACACACACACACACATACACACAGGCACTCGTGCAAATACACACACACACACACACAGACACTTGTGCAAATATACACACACACACACACACACACACAGTCACTCGTGCAAATACACACACACACACACACACACACAGACACTCGTGCAAATACACACACACACACACACACACACACAAACACTCGTGCAAATACACACACACACACACACACACACACAAACACTCGTGCAAATACACACACACAAACACACACACAGACACACATGCCCACAACCACACACACACACACACAAACACTCGTGCAAATACACACATACACAGGTGCTCGTGCAAATACACACACAAACACACACACACACACACACGCACACAAAGACACAGACATACATGCTCACACACACAAAAACACACTCGCAGACACACATACACAAACAAACACACACACACACACACACACACACAGGCGCTAGTGCAAACACACACACAAACACACACATACACACACACACGCACACACACACACAGACACACAAACACAGGCTAGAGCCTGAAATGCACAAACACACAGGTGTGCACACATACATAGGTGCTCGCTCTCACACACACTCTCACACACACACACACACACACACACACACACACACAAAATGTAGAAGAGTAAAATAAAAATCAGAAGGGGAGGCAGACAGAACGAGGTCAATCTCAGGAGCGATCCCCCCTGTTTCTGACTATCGGCTGAAAGCAGGTTCATCGCTTAAGCAGGCGACGGCGAGGGTTTGGCTCTGCGCCTCGCGCTCCCCCAATTAGGATGAGTCATGAGCGTGTGCGGGGCCAGGCTTTCGGGGGGAATACATTAGCTGAGCGCTGGCAGGGAACTGTCGCGCCATTTCTTTTTTAGATTTTTTTTTGGGGGGGGGGGGTGTGTTGGCATTGCCCCCGGCTCTGTGCTCCAGTGTCCCCCGCGGCACTGCTGAACCGGGCCATGACCCCGCCACCCGCCACCCGCCACAACTTCTGGGGAGGGCAGGGTAGCCGAGTGGCCGAGTGTTTGACAGGCAGCTGTAGAGTTGCTGGGTCGAGCCCCTGGTTGGCATACAGGGATGCTGACCTGCATCTGGAGAGAGGAAGTTGGGTCCCTCAAACAACCAACCTGCTGTTGAGGCCTTCCGCATGCCCCTCAACCCCAAAATCTGCTCCGGGGGCTTTTCCCCTGCTCTCTCTCTCTCTCTCTCCTCTCTCTCTCTCTCTCCCCATTTGCAGCTCTTCTCTCAGGCATTTCTCCCAGGGAAACGTCCGTCTGCACCTCTGTGTGGCTTCTCAATGGGGTGGTGAGCTGCAGGCTAACTCTAGGTGCAGTACGCATTTCAGAGGGATGTGACAATCACCAAAACACACGGAGCTGCATTCACCCCAGTGGCTGGAGGAGGAGGGGGCAAAGTCAAGTCCTCAAATGAAGGAACGATTGTGAGTCTCCAAGGTGTCTCATACATAGAGTTATATGGTACATACTGCACATACACAAAAGTATACAGATATACTTTTGACAGCAACAGTACCTGACACCACCGTGGTCTCATTTTTAGTCCTTCCTTTCCATCAACCCTCCTCAGGATAATACCCCAGCGCTGTCAGGTCAGTGTAATGCGAGCCGGCATC